>NW_024080622.1:1914342-1941962 GCF_014754425.2 Oryx dammah
GGGTGAACTCCGGGAGATGGTGATGGACAGGGAGGCCTGGCGTGCTGCGATTCATGGGGTCGCAAAGAGTCGGACACGACTGAGCGACTGAACTGAACTGAACTGATGTGCTGTTAGTGTAATTTGGAAGTTAAGCCCTTTTTGGTCATATTCTTTGCACATATGTTTTCCAATCTGTAGGTTGTCTTTTCATTTTGTTTATAGTTTCCTTTTATGTGCACAAACTTATAAGTTTGATGAGATTCATTTTGCTTTTATTTCTACTGCCTTAGGAGACTGACCTAAGAAAACATGGTTACAACTTATGTAGGAGAAGAATATTCCATAGTCTTGATAATCAGCCAGATAGAACAGGATAATCAGTGAAATTGAGGGTCTTCTTTTGAAAATGAATGAACGAGGGATAGGTGGCCCTATCCCTCAGAGTACATGTATGCTCAGAATCAGTAGCATCTTAAGAAAGAAGTTCTGTGTCTGCTTCAATACATGAACAAATGGGGAGATGATACCTCACAATGTATACCATGGAGCACGACCAACATTATTTCAGTTAAAATGTTTTTAAAAAATCCTCATTCTTTAAAATCACATACACAGTCAGAGACAAGTATCCTGTAACATCCAAAGATATTTTGCTTCCTGGTGATTCTTCCAGGATTAACTGGCAACAGATTGCAGCCCTGCATAACTGATCTGAGAGACAGAACCATTGATTTAAACCAGCTGAATTTGTGGGCTTCTGTCAAAATGCTGAGATTGATTTTAAAGATATTCTCTCTGCAAAAACAAGAAAGAAAAATGATCTGTTGTCTGTTTGGGCACTTCTAGTCATTAACAAAACTATGCAATTATAACACAGGCAACAATGAAGACAATTTATATTTTTAATTTAATAACAGGAGACAGATGCTCAGGACACTGAAGAGCAGTGTGAAATAATTTAGATGAAAGTAAAAAAGAATCATCACATCAGCTCTTAATCTTCTTAGGGATATAAGAAAAAGATTCTGTAAGATTATCAGTAATTGGATTCGTTTGAATTGTGACATCACTAGTTTTTAAGCAAAGTCTAAAGAAAGACTAATAAAAATTGCAAACAATCATATTTTTCATGAAATACTTTTTCCCCAAGGTGCTAGAGACTACATCAGTATAATGGATTGTACTGGCCTGAAACTGACTTACCCTGTATATAAAAAGCCTGTTTGTAATTTTTATCAAAAGAAAATAGTCATGTAGATTAGATGCCAATTATGAGCTTACAAATTAAAACCATTCTATGAAAATGTGTGTGATATCTTAGATTATAAATCTGACAAAGAATTTTTTAAAAATTTTGTGTAAAATTAAATGGACACAATTTCTTGCCCAGCTTGAATTGAAGTTTGAATATCATCTGCCAACCCTAGACCATATCTAGTGGAATCCTCCAGTAAGATGATAGCATCTTCTTTTTTCTACTGGGATGTATAGATTATGAGAGGTAGATAAAGAGAAACTTTTAAAACATTGTTTCTAAATACTTTGATTAGATTTCAATATCTAATTTCTTTTAGCAAAGATTAAGCTATTTAGTCTAGATTTTCACTGAAAGCTGATTAAACAGGCTTTCTTAAGATATCAATAGAGTCTGTATCCAAATCCTTCCTGGAGAAAAGATGATTAAGATTTAAGTGGAGCTGCAGGTTATTCTCTGGTTTCTATCTGCCTTCCTATTGTGCTGCTTGGAAGTTTTGTTCAGTATTCCACAAGTTGTTCACTATACTTCATTTGACCTTCAGCGGAGTATTGTCCAGGGCAGGACCAGTGGCTTGGAGTCAGAATCATGGTGATGTGGAGGATGAATAGGTCCTTAAGGTACTAATAATATCATTGCAGGCTGTGCCCCAGTGCAGCTGAACCACTGCCTCAGACCAATGTGGCCAGGTATCACAGGCTGGCAATTTTATATACAATTTATGTTGAAGAATGTGGAAGGTCAGCTCTTCTAATACTACATTTTTATTGGAACAAGCTGCCTCTGTCTCCCATTGGTGGCTCAGAGGAGCCTGGAAGTTACCCAAGGCCTCAAAGTTACTGCTCTCTTAGTGAAGTTGCCCTCCTACTGGTGCCACAGGCAGCCATCCTCTAGGATGTAATGTCTTTCCAGAAATGAGTTGCTCTGCTGCTACCTGAGTTGACCAAGCACTTCCTGAGCAGCTGCTTAATGCCAGGACTGTCTTGGGCACATGCTCTGAGAAGCAGAGCCCTCAGAACAACAGATGTTGAATGACCTGTGTTTACCATCCACTCAGCAAGTAGTTACTGAGCACTGCCTGTGTACAGAGTGCACCCCTACATGTTTACAGTAAGTTAGGTGGTTCTAGTGGTAAAGAACACACCTGTCAATGCAGGAGACTTAAGAGATTCAGGTTCAGTCCTTGGGTTTGAAAGATCCCCTGGAGAAGGACATGGCAACCCACTCCAGTATTCTTGACTAGAGAATCCAATGGACAGGGGAGCCTGGTGGGCTACTGTCCATGGGGTCGCAGAGTTGGACACTACTGAAGCAACTTTGCATACATGCACCCACCGGTTCTCACAAGGATCCTATAAAGTGGTTATTATCACCGTATTCAGAGAAGGCAATGGCACCCCACTCCAGTACTCTTGCCTGGCAAATCCCATGGATAGAGGAGCCTGGTGGGCTGCAGTCCATGGGGTCGCTAACAGTCGGACATGACTGAGCGACTTCACTTTCACGTTTCACTTTCATGCATTGGAGAAGGAAATGGCAAACCACTCCAGTGTTCTTGTCTGGAGAATCCCAGGGGCGGCGGAGCCTGGTGGGTTGCCGCCTATGGGGTTGCACAGAGTGGGACACGACTGAAGAGACTTAGCAGTAGCAGCATCACCCTATCATTATGACGATGCCCTCTCCCCATGAGACAATTTGGATACAGAGATGTTAATGACTCTTCTCAGATCATATAACCAGTCTTCAGACCCCAAGTCACCCCATAACTGCTTATTCAGCTTGGCTACTAAGAAATTCTCCTCTTGTTCTATGACTTTAATGCCCGAAGTGTGGCCTATAGACTCCATTTCAGCACTACCTGGTAGCTTCTTTAAATGCAGAATCTCGCAGACTCTGCCCCACACAGACCTAGTGACTCAAACCTTGCATTTTAACAAGACTCCAGGCAGTTTGTCTGCACACTGATTTCAGCAGAACTGTCCCAGGATTTATCAAGGCAGCAGGGAGCAGCTACTGCTACAGAATTCCTCTGGCTCCAGTCTCTGCAGGATGAAGTTCTATACAGGGAAAACTAATTTGACTCCATAAATTTTGGTTTGTGAGGGCTGAGCAGCTTATTACAAGGCAATATCACCTAGGAGGCAGTTTCCTATTACAGGCATTGAAAAAATATATTTCCCACATAGATTTTATACTCATGACTCAGTTTAGCAAACATTTATTGTCTGTAGCTTGCCAGGCACTGTGAGGCAGGTCCTAGTAATTTCCCATGGGAAGTGGCCATACTCACTGCTTGTGTGATTCAGCCAATTCCTGGTTTTAAAGTTGCATGTTTATAATAAAATTGCATCTGCAGCTTTCTTAATGTTGCTTCCTTATGGACTCACTCATTTATTTAGTCAACAAATATTTAAAGAGTGTGTGCAAAGAAAGCATTGTAGAAATTCATCATGTTTATACATACTCAGCTTTTACACTAGAACATCCCCTGAAGTAATTCTTCACTGGGAATAGTCTTTTGTAGTGAAGTTTTGTGGTTATTGTTTTTAAAGTGCTGGTAAATTTATCATGGGTTTTATGGCTGAGTTTCTCAATTTAAGTGTTTTGAAACTTTTAATCTACTTTTTCTTTGGAAATCTATTCCAGAGAGGAGTATAACTAGAAAACCAGGGCTGAAAATTCCTGAAGTCTATTGTCTTTATAATAATATTTTGTAAATTTTTCAAAATCAGTAGGAAAAAAAGAAAAGATATTAACTTGACAGTAAAGGTTTAATAGTGCTTAAAAAGAAAGTGAACGTTGCTCAGTCATGTCTGACTCTTTGCCATTCCATGGAATTTTCCAGGCCAGAATGCTGGAGTGTGTAGCCTTTTCCTTCTCCAGGGGATCTTCCCGACTGAGGGATTGAACTGGGGTCTCCTGCATTGCAGGCAGATTCTTTACCAACTGAGGTATCAGGGAAGCCATTAATAGTGCTTAGTTTGATTTTATACAGTGAACTGGCTTTTTATATAATGGCTCTAGTAGAGTACCTGGCAGTAAACACAGATGATGAACTTATATATTTTAGGTCCCCTTTTCACCTTCATTTTCCAAATCATAAAGTGTCATCAAAGTCATTCACTGGAAACTGATATTTCCCAGGAAGCTCTGCTTCTAAAAGTCCCAAGGGACTGAACCACCACAAAGTCATGCATCTCATCATGTAATTTAATTTAGTATATGGATTAGTCAGAGTTTTCTAGAGAAACAAACCAATAGCTTGTGTATATATGAAAGAAGAGAATTGGTTCATATCATAATGAGGCTGGAAACTCATAAATTTATAGTTTGGGTCAGCTAGTCGCGAAGAGTCGGACACGACTGAGCGACTTGACTTTCACTTTTCACTTTCATGCATTGGAGAAGGAAATGGCAACCCACTCTAGTGTTCTTGCCTGGAGACTCCCAGGGACGGGGGAGACTGGTGGGCTGCCATCTATGGGGTCACACAGAGTCGGAAATGACTGAAGTGACTTAGCAGCAGCAGCAGCTAAAGACCCAGGAGAGCTGATGTTCCAGTTCAAGTCTGAGGGCAGTTTGCTGGGGAATTCCCTCTTGCTTGGGAGAGGCTGGTCTTTTGTTCTTTGAGGCCTCCAGCTGATTGGATGAGACCCAGCTACCTTATGGAAGGCAATCTGCTTTACTCAAGGTTCATTTTTTTAAGTGTTAATCTCATCCAAAAACACCCTCTTTGTTGACATATAAGATTAACCATCATAGTATAGGAGTGTTACCAGATGTAGAGCCTTGAAGTGTGGAGGTTCTGCATTGCAGAAAGACTCTATTTTTGCCTGGGAGATTTTAGGGAGTCACTAGGTACTGAAGGCTAACAAATTTGGTCCATGCCACTTTGCAAATGGTTTATAAAACTTTTCTAAAAAGAAGTCATCAAGCCCAAGAATTACCTCTGGAAGAGGTAACTGATAATTTTTAAAATCAAAATTATTTAGGTAATTTACATACAATTAAGAACAACTAAATGTACAGTTCAATGAGTTTTGATACACACACACACACACACCCATGTAATCATCACCCCAGTCATTTCCAGCACTTCAGAAAGTTCCCTAATCATTGACCATTTTCTTTCTGCCAGATATCATGCTTAGTATTACATAATATGTTTTAGTTCTCACTAAACATTTTGAAATTGGAAAGATCATTCTCATTATAAAATTAAAAAGAAAATGTTTAGGAGGTCAAAGCATTTGCCCAGTAACCCTGCTACTTAATGAAAATGCTGGGATTTGAACCTGGGCATGTCTGACTCCAATTCCATAACCACTGCATGGCACTAACTCCCTAAATACTACAGCATCAGAATTCTTATTTGCAACATCAAATCTTACCAATTTCATGGGCAGGCCACACTCAGCATTTTCCTTCTTTCATTTACTCTCTTATTTTGTTATGTAGTCATCTGTGATCCTTGTTAGGTTATAAACTCTGACAAGAGGAAGATCCATATCATACTAATTTCATCTAGCTCTTTAATCCAGAGGTTACTCCAGTGATCTCCACATAGTAGCAATTTGTAAACATTTGCTAAACAAGTAAAATATTATAATTTTGTGTATTTTTAGCTCTTCATAAATCTTCCTATGTATGTTTTCCTATTTTTGAATACTGTTGAGGATCATTTTGATAATTCACATGTCAGGATTGTAGTATACTGCAAATCACAGATACCCACTCCTAAAGAAAATAATCTTTAGCCTTACAGATCAGCCCTGGGTGTTCTTTGGAAGGAATGATGCTAAAGCTGAAACTCCAGTACTTTGGCCACCTCATGCGAAGAGTTGACTCATTGGAAAAGACTCTGATGCTGGGAGGGATTGGGGGCAGGAGAAGAAGAGGACGACAGAGGATAAGATGGCTGGATGGCATCACCGACTCGATGGACATGAGTTTGAGTGAACTCCAGGAATTGGTGATGGAGAGGGAGGCCTGCTATGCTGCAATTCATGGGGTCGCAAAAAGTGGGACACGACTGAATGACTGAACTGAACTGATTATAATAATAATAGTTAATATTTCCATTTTTGAGTATTTACTACTTTATTATAAAGTAGGCTTTGTGTTAGATGAGTTTGCACAGCTCTAGATTAAACAAGTGTTCTGAGCGCTTTTAATGTAGGCTAGCTAAGCTATGATGTTTGGTACACTAGGTATATCAAACACATTTTCAATTTATGACACTTTCAATTTATAGTAAATTTGTTGGGATATAATCTCATCATAAATCAAGGAAGATCTGTACAAAACTGTAAGAAAAACAACTGAAAATGGGTAAGGGAGTTGAACAGATATTTTTCCAAAGAACATATACAAGTAGTCAATAAGCACGTGAAATGATGCCCAAAATCATTAGTCACAAGGAAATATAAATCCAAACCATGAGATAATACCACTTTAAATTCAGTAGGATGCAGACAGTTTATTCAAATTGGGACTTTAATACACTTCTCTCAGTAGCTATAGAGCAAGCATAAACACATAGAATCAAGAAGAAAACAACAATCAGATTAACACATTAACAAATTTACCAAGCCTGACATCTTGGAATGCAAAGTCAAGTAGGCCTTAGGAAGCATCACTATGAACAAAGCTAGTGGAGGTGATGGAATTCCAGCTGAGCTATTTCAAATCCTAAAAGATGATGCTGTTAGAGTGCTGTACTCAGTATGCCAGCAAATTTGGAAAACTCATCAATGACCACATAACTGGAAAAAGTCAGTTTTCATTCCAATCCCAAAGAAGGGCAATGCCAATGAATGTTCAGACTACCACACAATTGTACTCATTTCACATGCTAGCAAAGTAAAGCTCAAAATGTTCCAAGCGAGGCTTCAACAGTAAGTGAATTGAGAATTTCCATATGTTCAAGCTGGATTTAGATAAGGCAGAGGAACCAGAGATCAAATTGCCAACATGTGTTGGGTCATAGAAAAGGCAAGAGAGTTCCAGAAAAACATCTACTTCTGCTTCATTGACTATGCTAAAGAATTTGACTGTGTGGATCACAACAAACTGGAAAATTCTTCAAGAGATGGGAATACCAGACCACCTTACCGCCTCCTGTGAAACCTGTATGCAGATCAAGAAGCAACAGTTAGAACCGGACAACAGACTGGTTCAAAACTGGGAAAGGAGTGTGTCAAGGCTGTATATTGTCACCTTGTTTATTTAAGTTATATGCAGAGAACATCATGCAAAATGCTGGGCTGGATGAAGCACAAGCTGGAATCAAGACTTCTTGGAGAAATATCAATAACCTCAGATATGCAGATGACACCACTCTCATGGTAGAAAGTGAAGGGGAGCTGAACAGCCTCATTATGAAAGTGAAAGAGGAGAGTGAAAAAGCTGGCTTAAAACTCAGCATTCAAAAAACAAAGATCATGGCATTCAGTCCCAACACTTCATGGAAAATAGATGGAGAAACAGTGGAAACAGTGAGAGACTTTATTTTCTTGGGCTCCAAAATCACTGCAGATGGTGACTGCAGTCATGAAATTAAAGACTTTTGCTCCTTGGAAGAAAAGTGATGACCAAACTAGACAGCATATTAAAAAGCAAAGACATCACTTGCCAACAAATGTCCATCTAGTCAAAGCTATGGTTTTCTAGTAGTCATGTATGGATGTGAGAGTTGGACCATAAAGAAGGCTGAGTGCTGAAGATTTATACTTTTGAACTGTGGAGTTGGACAGGACTCTTGAGAGTCCCTTGTACTACAAGGAGATCAAACCAGTCAATCTTAAAGGAAATCAATCCTGTATATTCATTAGAGGGACTGATGCTGAACCTGAAGCTCCAATACTTAGGCCACCTGATCCAAAGAGCCAGTTCGTTGGAAAAGACCCTGATACCAGGAAAGATTAAAGGCAGGAGGAAAAGGGGATGACAGAGGACGAGATGGTTGGATGGCATCACCAACTTAATGAACATGAGTTTGAGCAAGCTCAGAAAGGTGGTAAAGGACAGGGAAGCCTAGTGTACTGCAGTCCATGGGGTCGCAAAGCGTCTAACATGACTAAATGAATGAACAACCACAACAAAGCTGAGAATGGCAGATAAGAGTCTTTTCAAGTACACAATAGAGCATTTACAGAACCAGTCCATGTGCCAGGCCATAATGCAAGCATCAACACACTTTAAAAGCTTGACATCACTTAGAGTATTCTTTTCGAACAAAAATGAAATTAAGATAAATATCTTTAGCTAGCTATCTCATAACTAGAAGTCTCTAATTGATTAGCAATTAAGCATACATTGCTAAATTTCACAACTGGTTCAAATAAGAATCACGTTGGGAATTAGCAAATATTTTGAAGCAGTAAAAATAAAGATTGACAGATTAAAATTGTCAAAGTGCAGCTAAAAGTGTGTTAGAGGGAATTTAAGCTTTAAATGTATGTTAGGGAAAAAGATTGGAAATTGGCGATTTTAATTTTCATCTTAGGAAAATAAAAAAGTACAGCAAATAGAGGCCAAAGAAAGTCTACAGAAGGAAATAATAAAAATGCCTGCATCCTAAAAATCTTGTAACTATTAAAAAGGAATGGATGTAAAATATTTGGCTCTGATACAAGAGAAAAATGGAATATTTATCCCATTTCAAGGGGCAACATCTGCATCTCACAGTGTCTTTATAGTAATAGCCTCTTCCTTTGTGGCAGGGGCAATCAGCTAATCAAGCTTCTGGTGGAAATTTTCAGCAAGAATTGGTGAAGAGGGTGGGTAGAGCACGTGGAGAGGGTGAGTGGAGCACATTGAGCTAACATTGTTCCACGTGCTCCACGCTCCACTAAGCACACCGTGTGTGCGTGTTTTTTGCACCCTTAGAGGAACCTGGAGAGGTAGAGATTAGTGTGCATCTTTCACAGATTTGGCCACTGAGGTTCCTGGAGGTGGAACATCTACCCCAAATCCTACATCTGGTGACA
The DNA here is from genome assembly GCF_014754425.2 of Oryx dammah. Lineage (NCBI taxonomy): Eukaryota > Metazoa > Chordata > Mammalia > Artiodactyla > Bovidae > Oryx > Oryx dammah. Next base: position 1,923,571 of record NW_024080622.1, read on the forward strand.
GCAGAGCTGGAATTTGGCAGCGATCTACCTGAGCCAAAACCATGGGCGTGTTTTCAAATGACTCTTTATCTACTGGGTAGGTGAATCAGGTTGGTCTCAACTGCCTTCTCTTCTAGGAACCAACCTGGGGACATTATTTCTACATTTTCCTTCAAATCACTAAAGAGCTTAGCATAAATATTTTGTGTGCTTTGAAGAGATGCTGGCTTGGAACTCTTCCCTTGCCCAGCTCCATGTGCTTGTGGTACAGAACTGCGAGGCCATCTGGATGGAAGCGTCCTGCCGCTGGTATCTCTGTGTCTGCAGCTTGGTGACTAGACAGCATCAGAACTGTCCATCATTTCCTCCTTCAGCTTTCAGCTTGGGACAGAGATGTTAAAAACCACCCACACCACACAGGTCAGGCACCTGGACTGCCCCTCATTATGGCTGCAAACCCACTGCCAGGGTGGGGGGAATTGTGTAGGTGATCTGCTCTCAGTGCTAACTATACTGAGTGTGGCTTCAAATCCATGTAATAATGAAACTATTCTCAACACAATTCCATAAAGAGTCAAGGAGAAAAATTGGGGCAAATGCTTTATTTCCATGGCATCTCTCAAAATGCACTCACTAAACTTGAACCTGAAGGGAGCTACCTAGAGTATGATTCTACTTTCCTCTTTCTGAATGGGAGAACATATTCAAACTGTATGGTCCAGTCATGGAAAAAGTGGATGCTTTAGAAAAATATTCTGTATCAGACTATTTAGAATTTAATTCTCAAAAAATAGTAGTTTAGAAAAAAGTGGTAATGTCTAATTCTATATATAGGTTAGCCAGTCAGACAAAAGAAAACAATAATATTTTACAACTGACAGATGTTATTTTGAACTCCAGCAACAACAGTAACAAAAATTAACCAAAGCATAGTAATTAAGGGAGTTTCTAGCACAACAGAATCCTGCTGTTGAGTGAATTATGAAGGTCCTTTATTTCTGTGACTAGTATTTCTTAAAATTTCCCCAAATGTCAATAATTTTAGAAAACAAGCCTCTGCTTTCATTTTAAATAAATGTGTCAAATGCTTTAGACAGAGAGCTGAAAAGTTGATCTAAATAGATCAACTAACAAGTCCTTAATTACTGAAAATATGTAGTAAAGCTTTATTTGCTTTCACTAAATTTCTTGTCTTTATGATGGAGCCAGAAAACTGAGATGATGCAAATGCTTTTATTCAACACATGAGAAAGAGGTGTCACTCCTGATAAGCAAATGGAAAATTCTCTCTGAAGCCACAAATGTTCAATGGGGAAATGTGCATGCTTTGAATGCAATCTAATTTCTAGTAAATATTCCTCTTAAAAATTTTGTGATGAGATTGTTCTGGTTTCCAGTAACCCTCTTTGAGAGCTGTGAGCTTTGGGGGGTTCCTCAGAGAAATGTAGGGGTTGGTTGTGGGGTTTGCTCCCAAAATGTTAAAAATTTTATGTTGTGGTGGACATTTGGATCCATGACAACTCAGGCCTGATTGCCTCTCACCTAATGAAATGTGAACAGTCAAGGACAGAATTTTTATTACAGAGAGAAATTTCTCATCATTGAAAAATTTCCCAATGTCATCTCATACCCAGCCTCCTCACCTCACCAAGTAACTACAGTTATTATGATCATGAAATGTGAACCAATCACTCTGACCTTGACTCAGATTCTCCTGGGAAATCTATGTTAATGTGTCTGCTCTTACTATCTTGGTAAATTTTGTAAGATATTAAGTACTAAGTGATCATGGAAATCCCACATACTAGCATTTCTCAAAATGTAGCCTAATACACTTCCATAGCCATCCCCTTTTGGTTCTGATTATGAATGCTGATTTCTGGGCCCTGCCCCACATTCACTATATAATTGAAAGGCCTAGAGCCATGAATTGTAATATGTACTCTATGTAATACTTATGACACTAAAATTTGGTAAATGCAGATCTAGAGGAAAGGCCATAGAGAACTATGTATTAGAACATGCTTGCACTATTGGCTAAGGAAGTGCCAGAGGTTACTAGAGGAAAGTAATATTGCTTTAACCTAGAATAATTGTTTTTCTTTGCTTATCACATGTAACCAGAAACAGTCCAAACTGCTATAACAAAACACCACAGACTGGGTAGCTTATAAACCACAAACATTTATTCCAAATGGTCTGGAGGCTGAAAGGCTGAGGTCAGGGTGCCATGACTGAGGGACTGAACTGACAGAATTGATGAGAGCATTAATTTCATTCAAGACCTAATTACTTCCCAAAGTCCCTGTCTATTTATCATCATGTTGGTAATTAGGATTTCAGTGTCTGAAATTTCTGTTGTTATTGTTCAGTCACTAAGTCATGTCCGACTCTTTGCAACCCCGTGAACTGCAGCATGCCAAGCTTCCCTGCCCTTCAGCATCTCCCAGAGTTTACTCAAACTCATGTCTGTTGAGTTGGTGATACCACCCAACAATCTCATCCTCTGTCATCCCCTTTTTCCTCCTGGCTTCAATCTTTTCCAGCATCAAGTTCTTTTCCAGTGAGTCAGCTCTTTGGCCATATCAGGTGGCCAAAGTATTGGAGCTTCAGGTTCAGCCTCAGTCCCTCCAATGAATATTCAGGGTTGATTTCTTTTAGGATTGACTGGTTTGATCTCCTTGTTGTCCAAGGGACTCTCAAGAGTCTTCTCTAGCACCACAGTTGGAAAGCCTCAATTCTTCTGTGCTCAGCCTTCTTTATGGTCCAACTCTAACATCTGTACATGACTAATAGAAAAGCCATATCTTTGACTACGCAGACCTTTGTCAGCAAAGTGATGTCTCTGCTTTTTAATATACTGTCTAAGTTTGTCATGAATTTTAGGGGGACACAAACATTCAGACCACAGCAACTAGAACTTCCTACGTCCATTCAGTGCCAACTGCACATCCTTAACAGAAGTACTTAGAGTCGGAAGTGTGGGTTCAGAGTATATTGCCCTCAACTTCACATGCTTTTCACAAGGGATTCAAGCATTCTTTTCTCTAACTTCAGACTAAAGTGGATTCACGACTAACTGGACTGAATATGTACTATAGTGTTACCTACTTGTACAGCAGTTTCATTCATTTTCATTTTTTCCATTTGTTCAACACATATCACCTATGGATTTCAGGCTTTATCAGTGTAATGTGGAAAAAAATGTGAAGACTTTGTTATGCATCACAAGCACCTGACTAATTCAGGGAAAGTTATATTTTATTATTTTTCTTTTCTGAATATATCTATCAATCCAGTTCACATGGCTCATACAATACTCAGTTATTGTGTGTGTCGCTCAGTCGTGTCTGACTCTTTGCGACCCATGGACTGTAGCCCGCCAGGCTCCTCTGTCCATAGGATTCTCCAGGCAAGAATACTGGAGTGGGTTGCCATTTCCTTCTCCATGATATTTAGTTATATATGAAGCCAAAGTCAATACTTGCTTCCAGTTTCCCTAAATTATTTATTGCACAGTTAAAACACATGCAATAAGAAGTTTTTCATAGTGGTGATGCCATTTGAGGGATTGTCTCTGTTGTCAAAGTAAATGTCTCTTTCATATTAAGAAAGAGCAAAATAATGATCTGAAATTTCCTGTATGTCTTTTTAGTACCCTCTCCTGTTTCTCATTTTAGTAACTCCTAAAAAACTAATCATTTAGGAAGTTTGTTTGTCTCCTTAAACCTTGTTTATGTATTTGTGCTAAAAACATTTAAAATCTATTCTCTTAGAAAATTTCAAGTATTTAATACAGTGTTGTTAACATTAGTCACCATGCTGTACATTAGGTCCCCAGAACTTACTCATCTTATGACTGAAAGTTTTACCCTTTGACCCTCATCTTCCCAGTTTCCCCACCTCTCAAGCCCTGGTAATAACCACTCTGTTCCTATGAGTTTGACATTTTAGATTCCACATATAAGTTGAAATTATGCAGTATATATCTTTCTCTCTCTGACTTATTTTGCTTAACATAATGCCTTCAAGGTTCATCCATCTTGTCTCAAATGCAAGATTTCCTTCTTTTTATGATTGAATAATATGCATCTGGTTTTTGTATCCTGCAACATTACTGAATTTATTAGTTCAGTTTTTTTGGTGGTATCTTTGGACTTTTCTATATATAAGATCATGTCCTTTAGAAACAGAGACAATCTTACTTCTTTTTTCCTGATTTGAAAGTCTTTATTTTTCTTGCCTAATTGCACTGGTTTGCATTTCCAACACTGCGTTAAACAGGAGTGTTAAAAGTGAGTGCCCTAGTTTTGCTCATCATTTTAGAGAAAAAACATTCAGCCTTTCGTTAGGAATTCACTGCCAGATATTCTGATGTATTATCCTGAAAACATATCTGATAAATACCACTAAGATATACTAAACATATATCTGATATATACCAATAACATTTGATTCACAAGGAGAAAAGATAACAATTCATCAGAAAAAAAAATTTTCTGGAATTCAGTTTTAAGTTCTAAAGATACATTTTAAATATGAAAAAGAAAACCAAGATTTACCCTTAAAATAAAAAGTATATAAGTACTCCACTATTAATTATTATTATGTTCTTACTATGCAAAAATTTAGAAACTTTTAAACTCTAGAAATTTTGAGCAATTACCTAGTTGGCCTTAACACACTTATAAATTCCCTTCTAAAAATCACATCAGTGTTTTCAGCTCATGAGTCCAATATGGCTGGAGCAATTTCATCTCTTCTTTGGTGGTTCATTCTTGGAATTGTCATCTGTGCTGGTGTTGATGCTACTGAAAGAGCTGGGATCTACATCTGAATAAGAGAAGAAAGAAGAGCTTGTGGAAGAGGAAAGATGATAAACTGGAGGAGTTTTCATTGTGTCACTGTCCTCTGAGAAGAATGAGGTAAATGTTTCTTCAGTTCAGTTCAGTTCAGTTCAGTTCAGTCGCTCAGTCGTGTCCAACTCTTTGCGACCCCATGAATCGCAGCACGCCAGGCCTCCCTGTCCATCACCAACTCCCGGAGTTCACTCATACTCACATCCATCGAGTCTGTGATGCCATCCAGCCATCTCATCCTGGGTCGGCCCCTTTTCCTCCTGCCCCCAATCCCTCCCAGCATCAGAGTTTTTTCCAATGAGTCAACTCTTCACATGAGCTGGCCAAAGTACTGGAGTTTCAGCTTTAGCCTCATTCCTTCCAAAGAAATCCCAGGGCTGATCTCCTCCAGAATGCACTGGTTGGATCTCCTTGCAGTCCAAGGGACTCTCAAGAGTCTTCTCCAACACCACAGTTGAAAAGCATCAATTCTTCAGTGCTCAGCCTTCTTCACAGTGCAACTCTCACATCCATACAGGACCACAGGAAAAACCATAGCCTTGACTAGACAGACCTTAGTCTTCAAAGTAATGTCTCTGCTTTTAAATATACTATCTAGGTTGGTCATAACTTTTCTTCCAAGGAGTAAGCATCTTTTAATTTCATGGCTGCAATCACCATCTGCAGTGATTTTGGAGCCCCCCAAAATAAAATCTGACACTGTTTCCACTGGTTACCCATCTATTTCCCATGAAGTGATGGGACCGGATGCCATGATCTTTGTTTTCTGAATGTTGAGACATTATCTTATTAAAAAGCCACTATGTGAGCTGTCACTGCCAATTGCTACAGGGACTGATAGGCTCTTAGACCCTTTTTTTCTTTGTCTTTCTACATTAGTTTTTCCAAGCTTTGTTGTAACAATTATTTTTTCTTTTAAAGTTTCTTTAATACTGTTCATCTTAATGGCCAACTAAGTATTTTTCCCCCATGTGCATTCATAAATCCAATGTCCAAATTCTAAACATTCTGACATTTTACATATATTGCTTATTTGCTTCAGTTTTGTCTCCAGGCATGCATGGAGTTACCATCTCAGGTTGGCCAAGGCCTGTCATGCTGGTGGAGGATGCAATGACTCAGATATCAGTCAGTATGGGATAAGGAGTGTTGGAAAGGAGGAATAAAAGAGAAAAGATGTTATGGTCAACAGGAACATTTCAATATTCAGGTATTAAAAGAATAAAAAGTCTCAGTGATAAAGAAGTCAATGGCTTGACCATAGTGGTGAGTGTCTAAGAAAGAGTAGAAATAAAAGGCCCCAGGGTGAAGGGTGCAGAGGAGAAGGGGGGATCAGTGTTGACAGTCATCAAGGACAACAGCATAAGATGGATAGCGACAGAATATGGTGGCCCTGAGGCTGAAGTGCTTGAAGATATAGGTGTAAGTTCAGGACAGTGTGAGATGTCATTGAGGAGGATGGTGGAATGCTATGAGGTGTAAACTTCAAAAATTTGGTCAAAGAGCCCTGGCAAGGGCTATGTATAGTGTGGACAAGAAAGAGATGAAAAGAACATAAGGAGGGTGAGAAGAAGGAAAAAGAAGGTTGGATGTAGCTTGAATATTAATGTTTCCATCAAGGGGTGATGTATGTGCACAACTGGCCAAGCACAGATTCTAGCTGGAGTATCAGCATTGCAATCTGGTTATATCAGTTGGGACTGGAGTTTTAGATTCTTTGAGGCTTCAGGGAAAGAGCTAGAAAAGAGAGATCTGCTGTCTTGAGTCTCTGAACATCCATTTTAAACTGAAAAGTGGTGTGGCTTGTTTCAAAGATATATTAAAAAATTTCCCCCAGATTGAATGGTTGTTATCTTTTTCTTAATCTTTTATTCTCTTGAAAATCAATTTACCAAAGAATGAGATTAAGAAGCATTTAGTATATCTAATTATCAAATCAATTTTCTATACTAGCATACCTTGGATATATTATGGGTTTGGTTCCAGACCATTGCAGTAAGGTGAATATCACAATAAAGCAAGTCAGACAAATGATTTTATTTCTCGGTGCATAAAAGTTATGCTTACAGTATACTGTAGTCTATTAAGGGTGTAACTGCATTATGTCAAAAGGCAATTTATATACCTTAATTTAAAAATATTTTGTTGCTAAAAAATGCTAAACATCATTTGAGCCTTCAGAGAGTAGTAATCCTTTTGTGGGTGAACAATCTTACTTTGATGTTGATGGTTGCTGATTGATCAGGGTGTGGCTGCTGAAGGTTGGGATAGCTGTGGCAATTTCTTAAGATAAGACAACAATGAATTTTGCTGCATCTATTGACCCTTTCATGAATAATTCTGTAGAATGCAATGTTGTTTGATAGTATTGTTCTCATAGTGGAATTTATTTCAAAAGAAGAATCAGTTTTCTCAAACCATGCCACTGCTTTATCAACTAAGTTTGCATAATATTCTAAATACTTGGCAGTCTTCATAATATCTTCACAAGGAGTACACTCCTTTTCAAGAAACCACTTTCTTTGCTCGTTCATTAGAAGCAACTCCTCATCCATTCAGGTTTTATCATGAGATTGCAGCAATTCAGTCCAATATTGAGGCTCCACTTCTAATTCTAGTTCTCTTGATATTTGTACCATATCATCAGTTTCTTCCTCAATTAAAATCTTAACCCGCTCAAAGTCATCATAAGGATTGAAATTAGCTTCTTCCAAACTCTTGTGAATGTTTATATTTTGATTTATTCCTATGAACCATGAATGTTCTTAATGACATCTAGAATGGTGAATCTTTTGTAAATTTTTTATTTACTTTGCCCAGATTCCTCAAAGGAATTTCTTAAATCATAAGATTTGAAAGCCAAAATTTCTCCTTGATCCATGGGCTACAGAATGGATGTTGTGTTAGCAGGCATAAAAGCAGTATAACTCTCATCTCCATCAGAGCTCTTGAATGACCAGGTACATTGTCACTGAATAGTATTATTTTGAAAGGATTTTTTTTTTTTTTCTGAGCAGTAGGTCTCAACAGTGGACTAAAAATATTCAGTAAACCACGTTGTGAACAGATGTGCTGTCATCTAGGTTTTGTTGTTTCATTTATAGAGCACAGACAAATTGATTTAGCATAATTCTGAAGGGCACTGGGAATTTCAGAATGATAAATGAGCATTGGCTTCAACTTCAAGTCACCAGTTGCATCAGCCTCTAACAAGAGAGTTAGACTGTCTTTGAAGCTTTGAAGACAGGCACTGACTTCTCCTCTCTATCTATGAAAGTCTTAGATGGCGTCTTCTTTCAATAGAAGGCTTTTTTGTCTACATTGAAAATGTGTTGTTTGGGGCAGCCACCTACATTAATGATCTGCACTAGGTCTTCTAGGTAAACTTGCTGCAGCTCCTACATCAGCACTTGCTTCATCCTTGCACTGTTATGTTATGGAGATGGCTTCTTTCCTTAAACCTCATGAACCAACTTTTGCTAAGTTCAAATGTTTCTTCAGCAGCTTCCTCACCTCTGTCAACCTTTATAAGATTGAAGAGAGTTAGGACCTTGCTCTGGATTAGGCTTTGGTTCAAGGGAATGCTGTGGCCAGTCTGATTTATCCAGACCACTACAACTTTCTCTGTATCATCAATAAGGCTGTTTACTTTCTCCGTATCATCAACTTATTATTATCTGTGTGTTCACTGAAGTAGCACTTTTAATTTCCTTCAAGAACTTTTCCTTTGCATTCATAACTTGGCTAATGGGTCAGTGCAAGAGGCCTCACTTTCAGTCTATCTAAGCTTGGTCATTTCTAGTTTTTGATTTAAAATAGGGGATGTGCAGCTCCTCCTTTCACTTGAACACTTAGAGGTCATTTTAGAGTTATTGACTAGCCTAATTTCAATATTGTTGTATCTCAGGGAATAGGACAGCCCAAGGAGAAGGAGGCAGAGTAATGGCCAGTTGGTGGAGTAGTCAGAACATAGCATTTATCAATTAAGTTTGCCATCTCATATGGGTGCAGTTCAGGATGCCTCCCAAAATTATAATGGTAACATCAAAGATCATTGATCACAAATCACTGTAACAAATATAATGATGATGAAGAGGTTTGCAATATTGTACAAATTATGAATATGTGATACAGAGACACAAAGTGAGCAAATGCAATTGGAAAAATAGTACCAATAGACTTGCTTGATGCACGATTGCCACAAACCTCCAATTTATAAAATAAATAAATAAAACTATCTGCAAAGCATAATAAAGTGAAGTACAATAAAACAAGGTATGCCTGTACTTTTCAATTATTAAACTACTACATTGCCTCTAATGTATTATAATGACCACATTTTATGTAGTGAAAAGGTAGTTTTAGGGGTGGGGGAAGATGTGATTTTATCATGTACCTTTTATCTTTGGCTTCAAAAACAAGCAGCAATACTTCATCCAAGGATCCACAAAATGCTTTTCTAACATCCCAATTTGCAATAGTCTATTATATTAACCTGGGCATATATAGACTTCTGCTTATCTACAAAAACAATTTCTAATTTTGCCAGTTTTCAGGAAACAAACAAACATTGCTTTATATTTCAATTTCTAAACAAAGCTAATGGCCATTAATATAAATGAATAATATCATACAAAAAGATATTCCTTATCAATCTCTCCGCTGGAACTCTACTGCACAGAATCTTGCCTGATCTAGGTTCATGGAAGAACCATGTTTGTGGAAGAGGCCAAAGTACTAGAATAATATTCAGAAAATCTTTTGATGTGAAAAGACTCAAACATAGTTATCTGTCGTATGGGTCCAAGGATCCAAATACAATGTGTCCCCAGTACTATAGAACTTTCCTCACAGGAATGGAATGTTCTGTTAGGCCCTCGCTTTTAGAGCATTTGGGCTAGTCAAAAATCTCACATTTATTTCAGTGAGAGTCATTAATAAAGGATTCTGGGGAATATTTCAGCTCTGAGGTGACTCCCAAGAAGCAGTGGGATGAGGTAGTAAAGAATGTGTCCTCAGAGTGAATAGCTCTGGGTTCTATTCCCAGTCTTCTTCCTGGAGTCTGGGGCATGGTTTGCTTATTTTTAAAACAGGAATAAAGATAGTCTCTACCTTGCAGAGGTGCCCTCATCTAATCTAATTCATTCACCAAAGAACTCTGGGTCTTGGAATGAACAAATTTTCAAAAAAACTTTTTAAAAAGAAAAACAATTTTAAAGGACATACTTTAAAGAAAGAAACAAAGCAAAATCAGTGTGGTGTTGTAAGGCAGAGAGACAAAACACATCTAAAACAAATCAAGTCAAATTTAAAATATTATTCTCGGCTTTCAGACTTTGACCCTTTGCTACTTAGAAATATAAATATCTTAAGAAAGTGGAAATAAAGCTCAGAGTTATCTAAATGTGGATTACTCCTGTCATTTTCCGGGTCGGTTCTCTCTGCACTTAGAGATAGTGGCTTAGGGGAATGTAAACCAAATGTAGTATCTCCTTCAGAAAGACAGAGTTAGGAGTGTGCTTTTCTCCAACATGAAAAACGCACACCATTAAATTTGAGCATAAGCACTTTTTTGGATTGTTGAGCTACTGGCCAGCTGAGTAATGAAAAGTGAACAAAAGTTTAAGGGCAGAAGTTCAATCCCAAGTCTGTTCCAGTCTAGGCTAAGGTCATATGAGATCTCTGAGCCTGAGGTGGGAGGGGGGTTCATGTTTGGGAACTCATGTATACCCGTGGTGGATTCATGTCAATGTATGGCAAAACCAATACAGTATTGTAAAGTAAAATAAAGTAAAAATAAAAATTAAAAAAAAAAAGAGGATGAGAATGAAAACCTTGTTATGGCTAACATTTCCCTGAATATTAAATAAGACAAACTCTGTAAAGTGGAAGGTATATAGATGCTAATTATTATAATTATTTTAAACTACTGGATTGAATTATCTACCCTGAAATGCAGACATTCTGCTTGCAATGAACAAAAAACCAGACTTTAAACCAAGGTGACAATCCAGGTCTTGTCATCAATTAGTTTTGTGACCTTCTATGGACACGACTGAAGAGACTTAGCCACAGCAGCAGCACAAGTCATTTTACTCTCTCAGGACCTCACTTTCTCTTCATTCTGATCTGCTTTGCACACTCATTGTGCAGCTCTCATGAAATAAAGATGCTATACTTTGAAAATAAAGTACTGTACAAGTGTACAGTATAGTCATTAGCTGGGATAGTCATCAGGAGCTGATGCAGTGGAATAGAAGAAAAGAATTCCTATGTTGGTTTTTCTTGAACCCCTTTTAATGTTTAAAGAAGTCTCTTCTGTCGTTCAAAATAATTTTTTTTTTTCTAAATTGAATTCCTATGTACTAATTCAAGAAAGCAGTTACTGGAAATTTATGTGACTTGAAAAGGGAAGATTATAGTATTGATCTCTTGCTTAGGTCTTGGAAAATGAAATTTAAAAGAATCTCTGCCATCCTTCTCTTGGGGAGCCACATGAAGCAAGCACAATGTTATAATATAACCGCAGGGTATCTTTCATTAGAATGAAACAGTATTTTCATTTCAGGCCACTAAAGCTCACTTTCCTGAAAAAAAAAAAAAAAAGCCAACAACAGCAAAAAAACACACATCTACATGATACTTGAAATCAATTTTTTATTGTATTATATGATCTAGAGATCCAAGAAGATATAAGAAGGAATTTTCCCAGCCTTTCTATTATTTCAGCTTTAAATACAGCAGATCAAAAAACAGCAATAATTTTTTAAAAAAAATGAGTCCTTAGAACTATATCCAAAGAAATAAGTGGCTATAAAAATCCAAAAGTATCAATAGTAAAGTAAAATGATAAATACAACCTAGTTCTGAATTCTAAATAAATACTATAATAACTATACTTATTTTTCTTTCATTTTTTTATTTCCTTCTCCTTTTTTTTTTTTAAGGTGCTTCATGGTGCTAAAATGACATTTCTACCTCAGTATCTACTTCTTCAGTCATCCTCAGTGTTTGTCTTTCTCAACTTCTATTATTAATAAATTGTACCTAGTGTTCAAATTAAGTTTAATTTTTTTTTACTTATTTTTACTTTTAAAATGTTCTTCAATCAAATAATAATGGCATTCACTTTTTGTGTCATATGTCCCCTTTATTTTGTGTTCCATCTTGAGATCTAGGTTGAGCATACAACTTACTTCACAGCCATGATAAATGTTATCACCATATCCTCTATTACAATTATCCCATAACTGACAAACTGTTTCTATTTGGGCTTCCCTTATGGTTCAGCTGGTAAAGAATCTGCCTATAATGCAGGAGACCTGTGTTCAATCCCTGGGTTGGGAAGATCCCCTAGAGAAGGGAAAGGCTACCCACTCCAGTATTCTGGCCTGGAGAATTTCATGGACTGTATAGTTCATGGGTTTGCAGAGTCAGAATTTCACTTTCATTTTTTCACTTTCTTTCAATGCTTCCATTTAATAGGATTAAAGGAAAACATAAAGAAGCACAAATCTCTCTTGGGTGTCTGTGACTTTATAAGAAGGAATGAGATAGGATTACATCTACTTAGAATAACCAGAAGATTTAGGATTATTACTTATGCTGATAGGACAAAAACATTTATAACAAATTTTAAAAGAAAATCTTTCAGAATGTTTTGCCTTTTATTTCTGAAACTTTAAACTCAAAATGTTTTAGAGAAAAGTTTAATTTTAGTTTTTCATCTTTGCAGATAAATGAGGACATTCTAATAGAATGGTGTGTGTTGACTGTTTTCTGATGAGATATTCAGTTAAAAGCATCATCAATTATATAGTAGATGCAAGAGACCAGAGTAAGCATTATAGGATGTACAAATATGAGTAAGGATATTCTTTGCTCTCCAGAAATTTATAAACTCAGAAAATGTCATCATTTGTGTGAATTCTTGGCTTCTCAAGAAGATATATAAAAAAGATTCATTACTTCTCTTTGATTCTAATCATTTTTTAAAAAATTCTATTTTTTTGTTGTTGTTTTCATTTTGACTAGCTTGGAAGAAAGCACCCGTTACCACCACTACCATCCCTAACAGTATTACCCACATATCTTAAGATTTGTATTAATAAATACAAAAGATTCATCTGGTTCTAATCCAGTCTTCAGTGACCGAATTGTATTCCCAATGCATAACATGCATGCATGCTAAGTCACTTCAGTCGTGTCCAACTCTGTGCAACCCCATAGACGGCAGCCCACCAGGCTCCTCTGTCCACAGGACTCCCCAGTAACATGGCAGTAAGCAAAAACCAAACATTATTCCTAAGAGTCAAGGTTACACTGTTAATCCCAGCTCACTCTTTTTTTGGGGCATAAACTAGGCATTATAACTGAGTTATAATCTTGCATGGGCTTCCCAGATGATGATGGTGGTAAAGAATCTGCCTGCAATGGAGGAGACCCAGGTTCCATCTTTGGGTCGGGAAGATCCCCTGGAGAAGGAAATGACAAACCACTCCAGTCTTCTTGCCTAGAAAATTCCATGGACAGAGGAGGGCTACAGTCTATGGGGTCACAAAAGAGTCAGACACGACTGGACAGGACATAATCCTGCATGTTTGACCCCAAATGGAATTCTGGTCTTGAGAAATGCTTTCCCTTAAAATCATTCTTCAGGAGACCCTGTATCCATATTTCGTAAAGTTTCACAGAGCTCATTAGTACATTAAAGGCTCCTGCAATAAAGAAATCTATTTATCTTTGCTTAACCTAACATGTGCTGTTTTTTTTTTTTTGGACAGGAAAACAGCCTGCTCCCACTCTGCCCATTTAAGAATAGCTGTAAAAAATCCTTCAAAGCTAGTATTTTCAGGAAGGCATTTTGAAAAATGTTGACCCACAAGGGAAAGAAAGAATCCAGATGGACATCACATCCTCCTGGTTTGAAAACCTCAATTATTCTGCCCTAGCCAGAGGCTGTGACATCATAACTAAAAAGGTGCTTAAATTACAATGCCCCTGGACCTTGTACTTACTGAAGGATATATTTCCAAGATTTAAAATGGCCTGGTCATGCTATGGATCTAGCTGCCGAGCCCTCTGATGGTACCTCTCTTTCTCCAAGGTGCCCATGCTTGTTCAGGGCACTCACCTGAGGGAGACATACCCTGAAAGTAAACATGTTAGGTCATTTGATTGTACAAAAAGCTCTAAATCAGGCATGGTTTGCTTGTTCTTTTATCCTGAGATATCCCATTATCAAAATAAAACATTGGTAAATTTCCCCTCAATAAGAAAACCAATTGACACAGAGTGTAAAGATAAATCACCATTCCATATGCATTGTATTGTTGATGCTGCTCACAGCACCAGTGGTCCAGTTGTATCTCACCGTGTGCACTATTTGCTGAACCTGTGGTAGGCAAGGCATGAGCTAGGAGGCTGGAAGAAAATGTGAGGAGCCATAGGAACTGCAGATGTGCTTATTCTCTCCCGGCTGGTGCAGCAGCCATAGCAGCAGACGTAACATAACACAGTATAACTGCACACAACCCTTCAGGGCTTTTTCCAGGTGACTCTCGTATATACTTGCAGAACAAAAGTAGCCCGTAGCCTAGCGAGTACCTTATGATATGCATGCACAGTGCTGTAAGTGACCTCAGCTGTTATATGTAATCATTTACTAAACTTGGGGCAAGAGCCAGAGGTTGTGAGGTGAGAGGACCATGCCATCTTGGCTAATTTGCTCTTTCCCTACATGAATGATTTGGAACTACTGGGCAAAAGCTACCAGCATTAAATAAATTTTAGTTCACTTGGTATTAACATTACTATCAAGTCCACATATTAGAAAGTCCCCTTGCTTCAGATCCTGAGTTTCTGGCTTTTGGGGGGCTGCTGGCAACTTACTCATACAGTGCTCTCTGTTTTCACAAGATGGCAGAAATTCCTTGGCTAAAAGATCTACATTAAGAAGAAAACAAAGTGGCGAAACTTTCTGCCAAAATGGTTCTTTCTCTTGACTTCCTATTTTGTTTTGTTTTATTTCCCCCTTCTTTTGCCAGTAGGCTCTGCCTGGCATGATGTACTTTTTAGCATTGAAATTCTGGCAAAACATTGTTAAAAATATTTAAGCAATGCACAATTATGTGGAGACAAAATAAAACCAAGAAAAACAAAACTAGGCCAACATTCCCCAAGTTCAGAAGCAATTACAAATGAGGACCGGTTGTATGTACATCAGTAAAGAAAGATAGTACCAATTAAGGAAGCAAGAGAATTACCTACTTCCTTAACTCAAAACTTTGAAAAAAGTCAAATCAGCACTCCTACATGACTTAGCAGTTTTTGTTACATTTAGAGTAGACATATTCAGCATTTAATGGGTTCTCTCCATTTGTCTCTCTCAAAGTAGGAGAAACAAGGCTTTTAATGTAGACAGGCCAAGACAGACAATAAAAGCAGGATTAGGGCTTGTCAAGTCTCCCGACAATTAAATGCCAAGCTTGCTCCCCTGCACTGCCCCATCTAATAAGATCAATTTAATAAGGAGCAGAAGTAGTTTCTATCAAAAGGCCAAGGAAGACAAATTGTGTTAGTTTAAAAGGCCCACACAAAATCTTAGGAAGCTGTTTTGAAAGAAGTGTGAGAGGCAGCTGGACAAAGAAAACACAGCGAGTCTCAGAAGGCCCTGTTGTTTCTCTCCAGACATCTTTAATTGGCGGGGACAGTTCTTAGCCAACCACACTATGGGCAATAACAAGGGGACAGCAAATTCCTGGTGCAGGCTATGACTGCAGCACAAAACACCCTTGTGCTAAATCACACAACCTTTGCCCTAGGAACTTTCCTGGACAGCTTGTGTCTATGAATTTCCTCGACATGTCTTGGAATCCACAGCACAGCCAGGATTGTCATTCAAAAGTTTCTCCAATCTATCTATCTATCTTATCTATATCAATCTACCTTCCTAGTTAAACTAAGCTCTCTGACCACTGACAGATTTAAGAAATGTCCAGTGAACATGGTGACGCTATTCCCATGCTGACAGATTCCTGGATGGCAAGCAATAATAGAAGCAGGCCTGGGACTTTTTGCTCCCTCATCACAGAAGTAGTTTCTTAAAGGCCGATCTTTTCCTTAGGAGAGAAACAAATGTAAACTCTGACAGCAGAGAAGGCCTTTCATGTATGGCTTGCACAAAGACATTGCAGATGCTGAATCATGAAATTTACTGGGTGTGGACTTCAGGATGACCACAGTGAAGGAGAGACTTTGTTTCAATAAATAGCCTCAAACTGTCAGAGTGGGATTGTTAGTTTTTATAGCCACATTATGACTCTAAGCATCCCAGGTGACACTAGTGGCAAAGAATCCACGTGCCAATGTGGGAGATGTGTGTTTAATCCCTGGGTCAGGAAGGTCCCCTGGAGAAGGAAATGACAACGTATTCCAGTATTCTTGCCTGGGAAATCCCATAGACAGAGGAGCCTGGCAGGCTTCACTCCGTGGGATCGCAAAGAGTCAGACACGACTGAGGATACACAAACAAATGATTCTATTACCAAGCGTAGCCCTCCATATAGATAAAGTGCAGGTATTTTTCCTTCCTGGTAACTGTAAATGTCTGGAAGTAATGGCTTCTTACCAGGTATCTGATTAGGTGAAAATTGCCTTGGGGTTCATCTGTTCACTTGAAAGCATTGTATTAGTTGTGAAACCAAGCTCAATTTCATTAAAAGAATTCTTAACTATCATGTCAGGAAAAGTATCACATTTTATTTTGATTTTATATTATGTTTTCTTAAAACATATACACACACATTTATTTATTTTATTTATTTACCACAGACTCAGGCAGAAACAAAACACACTTTGTGTTTCCCTTTTACACATGTGTTTGAGCTGGAATAGGACTTGAGTTCTCCAAGATGCATCAAGTAAGGGTATTTTCTTTGGGAAAGATGATTAATGCAAGAGATGTCTTTTTGAATAAATTGAAGTTCTTCTTGATTTTGATTTCTACAGGTGTGTCACACAAAAATTTCTGATGCTAATCATTCCCTGAAGAAAGCAAAAGTGTTAGTCGCTTAGCTGTGTCTGACTGTGACCCCGTGAACTGTAGCCCACCAGGCTCCTCAGTCCATGGAATTCACTGGAGTGGGTAGACATTCCTTTCTCCAGGGATCTTCCCGATCTGGGGATCAAACTCAGGCTCCTGCATTGTAGGAAGATTCTTTACCATCTGAGCCACCAGGGAAGCTGCCCTCACACACATAGCAGAGTCCTATTGATATAACTTAACAAAAGCTTCACCAAACTGCAGCAAACTGGTGATTTTCAGGCCCTCTTTTGAGAACAGTGTGAACAGTATTATACAGTCCTCACTGTATTTTCCTTCTAACAGTTTTATTCAATATTTGTATTGTTTATGGGGACTCTCTTGCTATTATTTTTCCACTCTTTCTTGTGAATTGAATTTTTCAAATTCATTATATGGTGCAGTGTTTGATGTTTAAGTAGTCCAATATGAAAAAAAGTTACTTTTCATTTAAAAGAATAAATACAGAAAGACAGTTTAATGTGCTGAGGAGGAAAGGGAAAAATTAGTTGTCATGGAAATAATCTCTAATCCATTGAGTTTTAATCCTTTTAATTAAAACATTAGAAAACCTAAATGTCTAATATCTACAACAACTATTTGATCATTTAAGAGGAGTCTGAATTTCTATCGAATAGCATTTACATTGTTAGGTAAGGACACGTTTACTCCCTTCCACCCTGTTGAATTTGTGAGGTGTGAATAGGACAGTCTTTGGGAGGGAGCCTATGCCAGGAAAAACTCAAGGCAAGAAAGACAACAAAATAATAGGTCCAAATAAGCTAGGTTAGCAGAGCTGATACTTTATATTTGTACTCTATTTTATAGTTTATGAAGTGTTATTCATTCATCAGATTATATAATTTTTACAATTTTTTAAGGCAAAATTTTATTGTCCCTACTTTACCCTTGGAGCTTCCCTGGTGGCTCAGTGGTAAAAAATAAACTGCCTGCCAAATCTGGAGACATGAGTTTAATCCCTGGTTCCAGAAGATACCCTGGAGAAAGAAATGGCAACTCACTTCAGTATTCCTGCCTGGAGAACCCCATGGACAGAGGAGGCTGGGGAGCTATAGTCCATGGGATCACAAAGAGTCACATACAACTTAGCAAATGAACAACAACTTTACCCTTGAGGAAGTCACTGATGGAAGAAATTAAGTAAACTATAGATTATTGCGGAATGAAGCAGGGCAAAGACTAATAGAGTTTTGCCAAGAAAATGCACTGGTCATAGCAAACACCCTCTTCCAACAACACAAGAGAAGACTCTACACATGGACATCACCAGATGGTCAACACCAAAATCAGATTGATTATATTCTTTGCAGCCAAAGATGGAGAAGCTCTATGCAGTCAACAAAAATAAGACCAGGAGCTGACTGTGGCTCAGATCATGAGCTCCTTGTTGCCAAATTCAGACTTAAATTGAAGAAAGCAGGGAAAACCACTAGACCATTCAGGTATGACCT
>NW_024080622.1:1941972-1974209 GCF_014754425.2 Oryx dammah
TGAACTTCCTGATGTTCAACTGGTTTTAGAAAAGGCAGAGGAACCAGAGATCAAATTGCCAACATCCGCTGGATCATGGAAAAAGCAAGAGAGTTCCAGAAAAAAATCTATTTCTGCTTTATTGACTATGCCAAAGCCTTTGACTGTGTGGATCACAATAAACTGTGGAAAATTCTGAAAGGGATGGGAATACCAGACCACCTAACCTGCCTCTTGAGAAATCTGTATGCAGGCCAGAAAGCAACAGTTAGAACTGGACATGGAACAACAGACTGGTTCCAAATAGGAAAAGGAGTACGTCAAGGCTGTATATTGTCACCTGGCTTATTTAACTTTTATGCAGAGTACATCATGAGAAACGCTGGACTGGAAGAAACACAAGCTGGAATCAAGATTGCCGAGAGAAATATCAATAACCTCAAATATGCAGATGACACCACCCTTATGGCAGAAAGTGAAGAGGAACTCAAGAGCCTCTTGATGAAAGTAAAAGCAGAGATTGAAAAAGTTGGCTTAAAGCTCAACATTCAGAAAATGAAGATCATGGCATCCGGTCCCATCACTTCATGGGAAATAGATGGGGAAACAGTGGAAACAGTGTCAGACTTTATTTTGGGGGTCTCCAAAATCACTGCAGATGGTGATTGCAGCCATGAAATTAAAAGACGCTTACTCCTTGGAAGAAAAGTTATGAGCAACCTTGATAGCATATTCAAAAGCAGAGACATTACTTTGAAGACTAAGGTCTGTCTAGTCAAGGCTATGGTTTTTCCTGTGGTCATGTATGGATGTGAGAGTTGGACTGTGAAGAAGGCAGAGCACTGAAGAATTGATGCTTTTGAAGTGTGGTGTTGGAGAAGACTCTTGAGAGTCCCTTGGACTGCAAGGAGATCCAACCAGTCCATTCTGAAAGAGATCAACCCTGGGATTTCTTTGGAAGGAATGATGCTAAAGTTGAAGCTCCAGTATTTGGCCACCTCATGCGAAGAGTTGACTCATTGGAAAAGACTGATGCTGGGAGAGATTGGGGGCAGGAGAATAAGGGGACGACGGAGGATGAGATGGCTGGATGTCATCACTGACTCAACGGGCGTGAGTCTGAGTGAACTCCGTGAGTTGGTGATGGACAGGGAGGCCTGGTGTGCTGCGATTCATGGGGTCGCAAAGAGTTGGACACGAATGAGCGACTGGACTGAACTGAACTGAACCATCCAACCATCTCATCCTCTGTCATCCCCTTCTCCTCCTGCCTTCAATCTTTCCCATCATCAGCCTCTTTTCTAATGAGTCAGATCTTCGCATCAGGTGGCCAAAGTATTGGAGTTTTAGCATCAATCCTTCCAATAAATATTCAGGGCTGATTCCCTTTAGGATTGACAGGTTTGATCTCCTTGTGGTCCAAGGGACTCTCAAGAGTCTTCTCCAACACCACAGTTCAAAAGCATCAATTCTTTGGCACTCAGCCTTCCCTATGGTCCAATTCTCACATCCATACATGACTGCTGGAAAAACCATAGCTTTGACTGTGTGGCTCTTTGACAGCAAAGTAATGTCTCTGTGTTTTAATATGCTGTCTAGGTTTGTCATAGCTTTTCTTACAAGAGGCAAGCATCTTATCATTTCATGACTGCAGTCACTATCTGCAGTGATTTTGGAGCTCAAGAAAATCAAGTCTGTCACTGTTTCCATTGTTTCCACATGTATTTGTCATGAAGTGATAGGACCAGATGCCATGATCTTAATTTTTTGAATGTTGAGTTTTAAGCCAGTCTTTTTTTTTTTTTTTTCCACCTTCATCAAGAGGCTCTTTAGTTCCTTTTCACTTTCTCCCATATGGGTAGTGTCATCTGCCTATCTGACGTTATTGATATTTCTTCTGGCGATCCTGATTCCAGTTGTGCTTCATCCTGCATATAAAATAAATAATCAGGGTGACATTATACAGCCTTGATGTACTCCTTTCCCAATTTTGAACCAGTCTGTTGTTCTATGTCCGTTTTTCTAACTGTTGCTTCTTGACCTGCATATAGGTTTCACAGGAGGCAGATAAGGGGTCCGGTATTCTCATCTCTTTCAGAATTTCCCACAGTATGTTGTGATCCACACAGTCAAGGCTTTAGTGTAGTCAGTGAAGCAGAATTAGATGCCCTAATAGTAGGATGAAATCATGGCAGTCTCACCTCCAGAGGCTGCCCCAACACAATACATAACCTAGAGATGTATGTAGAGAGTAAAACTGAGATAACTTTTTCAAAGCCACTGAGATGAGATGTGGGAGATATGGTTTAAAGAAACTGTAATTAAAATAAAATAATCACTACTCAGTTTTGAAAATATCTTTTTGGGAGTCTCATGGCTTAAAACCCAACCATAAATAACAGAGATTAAGATGGTTCATCAATAGGAAAGATATTTCAATGTCTGATTTAATCCAGACCTCATAAGCCCAAGGTATTGACAGAAGTACTCTCTCCATCTGTAGGAGCAGGGCCTCTTCTTGAAAATGAGAATTCAAGTGAGTAAGAAACAGTGTGCTTTTCTAGCCCCTTGGGATATGAAACCAGACTTCAGCTGGTTCTGATTGTGAGGAAAACTCTGGGCTCTGGCCAGAGATCTTTGTCCAGAGCACAAAAAAGCCCATGAAAACCACTGACACAAGAGAACCATAAATAAACTCTGGTTGCAAACGTTTGGTTTTGCTCCATATTAAGAATATGGATATAAGATGCATTGTCAAAGCACTTCAAGAAACACCACTGCAGTCTCAGGGAATAAAGCTTGTCTCTGGCACATGAAAATGATCATTCCTTTGCAGGCTAATGGTGCCTCTAATGTTGAATATGATTGTGTCAACAGGCTGTTCAGAATTCAGCACTTAGAATAAGTAAGAATTCTGTGCTTCTCTGGCTTATACATTTATGGTACATATTAAAAAAGGGATTTATCACGACAAGCAAATTAACAACATTTGACAGTTCAAGTTAGAATAAAACAAATTGTCTAGCTAAGTTTTAAAATCTGTCATCTTAGAAGTTTATGAACATTTAGCTTTTGTATAAATCATACAAAGACACTTTCATTAATTATCTCCAGAAGCTTTTAAGAGATAAAAGAACAATGATTTCTATTCTAACTTACATAAACAACTTTCTAATTTTGGGTCAGGCATATTATGGCTTTCATGATTTTGCTGTGGCTTCACTTTTTGATTTAATTACCTGCTGCTAAAAGAGCCTTTTTCTTCCACAGATTACTGAAATCCTACCTTTTGCATGTTAATAAGTTCACAATCTGCTGAAAGTACCTATAAATAACATTAATAATATGAGACAGATACAGTTTTACCATCTTATTGTTTTAAAAAAACAATCACAGGAACATTTCCCAGATTAAAGGACACAAAGAGACTCTACAAATATATGCAATATTTAATGTTATCCTGGACCCTGTACCAGAGGGAAAGGGAAAGGGAAAGTGAAAGTGAAGTCACTCAGTTGTGTCCGACTCTTTGTGACCCCATTGACTGTAGTCTACCAGGCTCCTCCCTCCATGGGATTCTCCAGGCAAGAGTACTGGAGTGGGTTGCCATTTCCTTCTCCAGGGGATCTTCCCGACCCAGGGATCAAACCCTGGTTTCCTGCATTCTAGGCAGACACTTTAACCTCTGAACAATGCTATAAAGGACATTATTAGATCAATTGACAAAATTGGAGCACAGGTGGCATGTTAAGTTAGTGTGTGTATGTGTGTATGTGTGTGTGTGTAGAAAGTGAGAGAATACAAATAATAAAGAAAATAGAATACAGTGTTAAGTATTAGTTAGAGGTGAATCTGGATAAGACAATATGAGTTTCCTTTTATTATTCTCATTTTTGCAATGTTTTGGTAAGCTGGAGATTATTTTCTAATAGGAAGTTTTCAAAATGGCATGTTACGAAGAAAAAAAAAAAAAACCCTTAGAACATTTTCCCCCTGGAAAATTCTTTCATGCATTATTCACAAGCTTAGCTATGTACTATAAATAAATATTTAATATTTACTTTCCTTGCCCTACTATAATCCTATTAGTTTCAGTTGAGTCTGGGGAAGCCTGGCCGAGTCACTATGGCAGCTGGCAACAGAGCCAGAGATATCAAGACGCTTGGGCAGAAAGAGGCCCGAGCATGGCCTCCCTTATTCCTGGGGCTGTTCCTCCCAGCACAAAGACTTCCTATACTGACAGGCGCTAAGTGGCTGCTCTCAATCAGTGCTGGAGTGACTGAGCAAGTAAATAAACAGTGCAAGGAGAAGGATGAGTCTTTTAACTAATTTCATATCAAATGTAAACAACTGACTTCCACTTCTGGGAGAATGGACTACACATGGTTTTCTGTATTCTGCTTGTTAAGTACAAATAAAATTCCTAAGCTTTATAAACAAAACAAGTAAGACTCTGAAAGATGGTAAGAAGAAGGCAGACTGTCTAGGGAGCTCAAGACCCAGGGAATGGCTGGTGATAATTTCCTGGGCTCTTTCCTTGCCTTTTGTATCCCACTTTAGAAATGGAGAAACCAGCTACTCAGAAATGCTAACAGTACAGACACAAAATGTCCACCAAAATCTACCCTCTCCAGCCAAAGGATCAGGAAGGGGCAACCTGGCAAGACAGGACACTATGAGACAATAAGTACCCTATTTTGGCCAGAAATCCCAGGCAAAAATTGTCACTACCAATTTAAAAATGGAAATATAGGTGACATACAATATTATGTTAGTTTTAGGTGTACTGCACAGTGATTTGATATTTGCATACATTATGAAATGATTACCACGACAAGTCTAGTAACCGTCTGTCCCACTTTTTCTTCTTTTTTGTCTTATTTGGTCTCATGCTCATGAAAACTCTTTCATGGGCCTAACCAGTATTTGGGAATAACTGAGTAAGCCCAAGGCTCTTGTTTTACAGATGAGAAAATGACTGACTTACCGAAGGTTGCTAACCAGTCAATGGCATGTTGGGGCATAACGATTTCAAAAGTTCAATGTTCTTTTTACAACATTGCTAAGTAAAATTTCTCATCATGTTAAATGAACAACATTATTTAATCTGAATTAACCATCTCTCTTCTCTAGAATCACTGAAACTTTGAGAATCAGAAATTCGTATGCAAAGATATAACATTAGATGAGATCTCACATATTAGATATCAAAAGTAGTGTGACTTTAATAGCAACATCCCTGGTTTTGCAATTCCAATAAGTAAATACTGTAGAATCATTTTAGTAGAGATTCTTATTTGATAAAAATTTTCTTTGTAAATTGAGCAACATGATTTGAAGATTTTACTCAAAACTGAAAATAACAGAGGCCACTCTTTTCAAATTTTTTTCACATCTTATGTGCATGCAAGCTAGGGGACTGAGCAGTCAGACAGAATCTTTTTGTAAGTTTAGGGCTATTTTTAATTTTTCCTCTCTTTCCCTAACAACATTACTCAATTTTCACTACCATATTCTATGTTATTTTTGAGCAGTTCTATCTTGAGATATAGAGAAGCTTTTCTCCTTCCAGTCTATTTTCTACATTCTTCTCATTCATGTTTTCCTAAAGTAGTTTAGGAATTTGCTCTTGGGCCATGATGTGAATAAATCACCCTTAATTTGTCAAGTGAATAAATAGCTGATCACATGCTATGACTTTATTTTGAGAGCTCCCATCAGCTATTTCTGTTTCATTAATCCTAAGGAATTTTAAACATTTGACCCATTCTAACATGAGTTTGATAAAAGACAGAAAAGGAGCATAAATATATTTTATTCTTAGAGAAAGAATAAGAGATCAAAACTTTCAGAAAGAATAATACAAGCCACAAAGTCTCCTGCTTGTTTAAAAAGGGCACCCATAATCTCTGCTTTTTTTTTCTGCCTATTTTTTTCCCCCGTAATAAACCATTTTCTTGGTTCTGGAAACTCTATATGAGAAAGCTGAGATTGTTCACTTTTAAATCTTTGTTACACAAAACTAGACCACTAGGATTTTGGTGTCAAGAAACTAGGAGGTACAAAGTTTTGATCACTTAACAGAATTTAAAAAAAACTGAAATATTTCTCTAAATTTTATTGTTTCTCACTGATGAAAGAAATCAAGGATGACACAAATAGTTGGAGAAACATACCATGTTTGTGGATTGGAAGAATCAATATAGTGAAAATGAGTATACTGCCCAAAGCAATCTATAGATTCAACACAATCCCTATCAAGCTACCAAAAGTATTTTTCACAGAACTAGAACAACTAATTTCACAATTTGTATGTAGACACAAAAAACCTTGAATAGCTAAAGCAATCTTGAGAAAGAAGAATGGAACTGGAGGAATCAACCTGCCTGACTTCAGACTATGTTACAAAGCTACAGTCATCAATACAGTATGACACTGGCACAAAGACAGACATACAAATCAATGGAACAAAATAGAAAGTCCAGAGATAAATCCACGCACCTATGGACACCTTATCTTTGACAAATGAAGAAAAATATACACTGGAGAAAAGACATTCTCTTCAACAAGTGATGTTGGTAAGACTGGTCAACCATGTGTAAAAGAATGAAACTAGAACACTTTCCAATACCATGCACAAAAATAAACTCAAAATGGATTAAAGATCTAAAAGTAAGACCGGAAACTATAAGATTCTTAGGGGAAAACATGGACAGAACACTCTTTGACATAAATCACAGCAAGATCCTCTATGACCCATCTCCCAGAGTAATGGAAACAAAGACAAAAATAAACAAATGGCACCAAATTATACTTTAAAAGTTTTGCACAATGAAGGAAACTATAAGCAAGGTGAAAAGACAGCCTTCAGAATGGGATAAAATAATAGCAAATGAAACAACTGGCAAAGAGTTAATCTTCAAAATATACAAGCAGCTCATGTGGCTCAATACCAGAAAAACAAACAACAAAATAAAAAATGGGCAAAAGAGCTAAAGAGACATTTCTCCAAAGAAGACATAAGACATACAGATAGCAAATAAACATATGAAAAGATGCTAAACATCACTCATTATTAGGGAAATGCAAATCAAAACCACAATGAGGTATCATCTCACATGGGTCAGAATGGCTGTCATCAAAAAGTCTACCAACAATTAATGCTGGAAAGATGTGGAGAAAAGGGAACCCTCTTGCACTATTGGTGGGAATGCAAACTAGTACAGCCACTATGGAGAACAGTGTGGAGATTCCTTAAAAAACTGGAAATAGAACTGCCATATGATGCAGCAGTCCCACTGCTGAGCATACACTGCAAGGAAACCAGAATTGAAAGAGACACATGTACACCAATGTTCACTGCAGCACTGTTTACAATAGCTAGGACATAGAAGCAACCTAGATGTCCATCAGCAGATGAATGGATAAGGAAGTTGTGGTACACATATACAATGAGATATTACTCACCAACAAAAAGGAACTCATTTGAGGCAGTTCTAATGAGGTGGATGAAACTGGAGCCTATTATACAAAGTAAAGTCAGTCAGAAAGAGAAAGACAAATACTGCATATTAACCCATATGTATGGAATTTAGAATGATGGAAATGATGATCCTACATGCAGGGCAGCAAAGGAGACAAAAATGTAAAGAACAAACTTTTGGACTCTGTGGGAGAAGATGAGGGTGGGATGATGATTTGAGAGAATAGAACTGAAACATGTATATTACCATATGTAAAATAGGTGACCAGTGCAAGTTTGATGCATGAAGCAGGGCACCCAAAGCTAGTGCTCTGGGACAACTCAGAGGGACAGGGTGAGGAGGGAGGTAGGAGGTGGGGTTCAGGATGGGGGGACATATGTATACCTGTGGCTGATTCATGTTGATGTATGGCAGAAAACCATTACAATATTGTGAAGTAATCTTCAATTAAAATAAATATTGTTTTAAAGTTTTATCATTTTTCACTATTAGACAGAAATGTACTATATAATGTAAGAAATCAGTCATTAAATACCAGTTAACACTCCAAACTCTGCTGTTTAAGAGCTGTGTGATCAAGCAAGTTACTTCATTATTCAAAACTATACATTTCTCTTTTGTATTACCTTTCTGATAGCCTAACAATGACAAGTGAAAGTTGCTCAGTCATGTCTGACACTTTGTGACCACATGGACTTGTACAGTCCATGGGATTCTCCAGGCCAGAATACTGGAGTGGGTAGCCTTTTCCTTCTCCAACAATGACAAAAGTAATGATAAATACCCAAAATCTATTAAATGGCATTCTAGATATTGTTTAATATTAATATTTTACATTCAGCACAATGAAGTTTGAAGCTATCACAGCTAGCGTTTAAGCTGGAATTAAATCTGAAATCTCTGACTCTAGAAGCCATGTTGAAAAAGATGACTTAAAATGAGTATTGCAAAATGGCTGTCTGGGGAGGGCTTCCTTACAAATAGCTGTGAAAAGAGGAGAGGCGAAAAGCAAAGGAGAAAAGAAAAGATATAAGCATCTGAATGCAGAGTTCCACAGAATAGCAAGAAGAGATCAGAAAGCCTTCTTCAGCAATCAATGCAAAGAAATAGAGGAAAACAACAGAATGGGAAAGACTAGAGATCTCTTCAAGAAAATTAGAGATACCAAGGGAACATTTCATGCAAAGATGGGCTCGATAAAGGACAGAAATGGTCTGGACCTAACAGAAGCAGAAGATACTAAGAAGAGGTGGCAAGAATACATGGAAGAACTGTACAAAAAAGATCTTCATGACCCAGATAATCATGATGATGTGATCACTCATCTAGAGCCAGACATCCTGGAGTGTGAAGTCAAGTGGGCCTTAGAAAGCATCACTACGAACAAAGCTAGTGGAGGTGATGGAATTCCAGTTGAGCTGTTTCAAATCCTGAAAGATGATGCTGTGAAAATGCTGCACTCAATATGCCAGCAAGTTTGGAAAATTCAGCAGTGGCCACAGGACTGGAAAATGTCAGTTTTCATTCCAATTCCAAAGAAAGGCAATGCCAAAGAATGCTCAAACTACTGCACAATTGCACTCACCTCACACACTAGTAAAATAATGCTCAAAATTCTCTAAGCCAAGCTTCAGCAATACGTGAACTGTGAACTCCCTGATGTTCAAGCTGGTTTTAGAAAAGGCAGAGAAACCAGAGATCAAATGGCCAACATCTGCTGGATCATGGAAAAAGCAAGAGAGTCCCACAAAAACATCTATTTCTGCTTTATTGACTATGCCAAAGCCTTTGACTGTGTGGATCACAATAAACTGTGGAAAATTCTGAAAGAGATGGGAATACCAGACCACCTGACCTGCCTCTTGAGAAATCTGTATGCAGGCCAGGAAGCAACAGTTAGAACTGGACATGGAACAACAGACTGGTTCCAAATAGGAAAAGGAGTATGTCAAGGCTGTATATTGTCACCCTGCTTATTTAACTTTTATACAGAGTACATCATGAGAAATGCTGGACTGGAGGAAACACAAGCTGGAATCAAGATTGCCAGAAGAAATATCAATCACCTCAGATATGCAGATGACACCACCCTTATGGCAGAAAGTGAAGAGGAACTAAAAAGCCTCTTGATGAAAGTAAAAGAGGAGAGTGAAAAAGTTGGCTGAAAGCTCAACATTCAGAAAACGAAGATCATGGCATCCGGTCCCATCACTTCATAGGAAATAGATGGAGAAACAGTAGAAACAATGTCAGACTTTATCTTTTTGGGCTCCAAAATCACTGCAGATGGTGACTGCAGCCATGAAATTAAAAGACGCTTACTCCTTGGAAGAAAAGTTATGACCAACCTCGATAGTATATTCAAAAGCAGAGACATTACTTTGCCGACTAAGGTCCGTGTAGTCAAGGCTATGGTTTTACCTGTGGTCATGTATGGATGTGAGAGTTGGACTGTGAAGAAGCTGAGCACTGAAGAATTGATGCTTTTGAAGTGTGGAGTTGGGAAAAGACTCTTGAGAGTCCCTTGGACTCCAAGAAGATCCAACCAGTCCATTCTGAAGGAGATCAACCCTGGGATTTCTTTGGAAGGAATGATGCTAAAGCTGAAACTCCAGTACTTTGGCCACCTCATGCGAAGAGTTGACTCATTGGAAAAGACTCTGATGCTGGGAGGGATTGGGGGCAGGAGGAGAAGGGGATGACAGAGGATGAGATGGCTGGATGGCACCACGGACTCGATGGACATGAGTCTGAATGAACTCCGGGAGATGGTGATGGATAGGGAGGCCTGGCGTGCTGTGATTCATGGGGTCGCAAAGAGTCGGACACGACTGAGCGACTGAACTGAACTGAACTGATGAGGCAATAAATATAAAATGCATGGCATATCTGACATATATAATGACTCAGTAAAACTTTGCTATTTTTTGTCATATCTAAAGAATGTTTCAATTAATAAAAGGAAAATTAATATAATAACATTTTAGGGGATATTACAGCTTATACAGTGTTCTGTTTACAAACCGACAATGACTAGATTCCTTAGAAACACATGGAATGACATTTACTTTTGTTGCTCAGATTCTAATACTAAGCACCTACTTTAGAGTAGGTAGTCTATAAATATCAGTTGAAGTCAAAACTGTCCAGAATGATCATGAATATTCATTTCCGTCATATTTAATCTATCACAATAGTCAATTGGCATTGATTATGGCTATTATCAATAATGGCAATGATCTAATCATAAATACCTGCATACTGTTAAAAATTAAACCTTGTAAGGTTTAAAGTCTTATGAGACTTCCTTATCTTTAATTTTTAAAGTAGAGAAGTTTCATTAAAACTAAGCTCCTCAATTAAACCCAATTAATGATTTTATGTAAATCAACACATTTCTGGACAACTACTTTAATTACATTTCAGAAAACATAGATGTTTGGTCAAAGACTTTGTGTTAAGCTGTTGCTGCTAAGAACCTATGTGTACTCAAATCAATATTTCAAATTTCCTGGAAATCTTTTAATTGTACAAAACATTAGAAACTAAAGTGGATGAGCCTGAATGTAATCTTGTATAAAAGTTTGTGTGGTTATTCTTAAAGCTGCTGTAATAAAAACCTTAACTCCATGTGGGTTTTGTTCCATGCACAAAAGTTTTTCTCTCTGGACAAATAGATATTGATGATGGAGGGCAGGTTTCATTAAAAAAGAAACCAAATATAATAATCACTTAGGCATGTAAAAAACATTCTGGGCCACCACAAAACCCACCCTGAAAAGGAGTTTGGCTGGAAAGAACAAGAAAACCAAGAATAACAAGTCAATTAAAATTTCTTTATGCTTCAGGGTAGCAGATTGTAATTTCTAAAAATGACCATGGCAATATTTCTGGTCCCACATGTTTCGTCTTGAATTTGAGCAGGGCTTTGTGGCAGCCAGGATGCATGGAATGTGGCAGAAATGATTCTGTATAATTTCTCAGGCTGGATCATAAAAGAGACATGCTTCTGCCTGACTCCCTGCCTCAGGATGCTCCCCTTGGAATCCAGCCACAATATGTGAGGAAGCACAGGCCACAGAAAAGAGCCACCTGTAGGTGACACAGGCAGCAGCTCCAGCTGAGCTCTCAGCTGGCGATCGATATCATCTGCTGACACGTGAGGAAGGAGACTTTGGGTAATTCAAGCCCAGCCTTCCAGCTGCCTGGCTAACACCTAGTGGAGCAGAGATGAGCTCGTCCCAGGGAGCTGCCCACCTCACAGATTTCTGAGCAAAGTAAATGTCTTTGTGAGCCACTGCTTTTGTGGTCTGTTACTCAGCAATAGATAACCAGAGCATCTAGTTTTTGAAAGACATAGTCGTGAAATACAAATGAATTTCCATTGAATTTTTTTTAATTTAATTTTTATTTTTTTAACGCCAAAAACATTTTCTATTGGGGTATAGCCAGTTAACAATGTTGTGATAGTGTCAGGTGAACAGCGAAGGGACTTGGCCACACACACTCATGAGTCAGGGCTGGGTCAGCGCAAAACCCTAATTAGAGAGATGGCCTTCCGCAGCCCCTGTTCTTTGCTTTCTGCCACTTTGAGCACCCCAGTCACCAGGCGCTCGTCCTCCTCAGCAACAAACCAGTTGGAAAAGCCAATCACATGAAGCTACAAGCAAAAAGTTAAGTTGTTGTCTTCTCAGCAACAGGATGAGTTATGGGGCTGTAGGGGTGGGGGTGGGGGTGTGGAGGACAAAGAGAAGCAAAATATATTATCATATGTGAAACAGATCTCCAGTCCATGTTCAATGCATGAGACAGGGTGCTCAGGGCTGCTGCACTGGGATGACCCTGAGGGATGGGTTAGGGAGGGAATTCAGAGGAGGGTTCAAGATGGGGAACACATGTACACCCATGGCTGATTCATGTGAATGTATGGCAAAAACCACTACAATATTGTAGAGTAATTAGCTTCCAATTAAAGTTTAAAAATAAATAAATAAAATTATAATAAAAAATAAAAGTTAAGTATAAAGGGAATTAATTAATGGCTGTTTCAGTTGCCCTGTTTTTAAGCTGGAGAGTTCCCTTGGCACTTTTCAAATTTCATAGGAACATTTAAGGCAGAAGCTCCAGAAAGTACAAAGACAGGGAGACTTAGAAAGCCAAAGTGATTTTAGAAGCCATTCTGTATTTGTTGAGTGTACTGTGACGAGGGAGGAATGGCAGGAAATCAGACTAGACATGTGGGCGGGCAACTGAAAGGGAGTGTTTCACATGCTCTGTGGTGCCATCAGTCCTCTCCTTGGAATCATTCATAAGCTACAGAAGAGTCCCATGAGCAGTGGAGGAAAATATCCGGGTCAAGGATCAGCAGACAGGGAATCAACTCCTGGCTCTTCCTGTTCCAGGTGCCTGATGAGGCTCAGGGCTCAGTGAGGCTAACTGATTGCAAAGATTCTCCAGCTCTGAGAGTTCACCTTATCTGAGCTATAAGGTGTTACCCTGAGACAGGGGTAAAGGAAGTGTAGCTCACCATGACTGTGAGCTACAGGGCACCATGTCTACACTTTATAGGTTCTTCCCTGATGGGGGAAGAACAGAGCTATGCTTTTCTTTATTTTTAAAATATTCAAGACCATGACAAAATATCCACACTCCATGTGGTTAATTTTGAAAACAATAATATTCACGAATGCTTCTTTAACTTCAAATTCTATTGCTCATAACACTATTTGCCCACCTCCCTCCCCAAGGTGGATTTAAAATATTTAAGATGATATTTCTTTAAATTGCACATGCATCTGCCAAATAGAAAGTTGGAAAATTAAGCAAAAATATGTCACTGAGATAAGTCTGAATTTCTAAGGACAAGAAAGACTGGGAAAGGAGCCCAGTTTTGAAACTGGGAAATCAAACATTGGCTGAACTTTTTTGTAGCTTATTTGACAAAATTGTCTAAAAAATTATAGCTTATTTTAACCAAATAAATTGCGATGAAACTCAAACACAATACAAACGACCATAAACAAGGTATTTGTGACATATTCCAAAATAAACATAGTGCATTTGTTTCTCGGAAAAGAGACCAAAAAGAAAGGTCCATATTCCAATTACAAGGAATGGGAGAAACATGAGAATTAAGACTGCTAATGGCACCGACACCAATGACACACAGTATCTCTGCCTTTGATTACCTGTGTGGCTTTAGACTTTCTATACCTTCTATCACATAGTGCATGTTTAAAAATACCATAATTATAGACCTAGTCTACCTCCTAGCAAACCTGTGAAAACAACTGGTGAGATATTAAGATTCCCTGCGGCAGGTATCACTCAGCTTGAATTTCATTTTCTGGCTGCGGTGGGTCATTCTGAGCTGTAAGGAGGTAAATACATTTTCTCAGCACTCCTGTTAGAGTCTCTGGGGTGATGGAATGTCAGCACAGAAAGCAGCTCAGCTGCCATTGGTGCAGCCGTGCATCTGGCCAAACAGCAAATAGAACTGCAGTGGCCTTGCTTGTGCTGTAAATGATCACAGAGAAAACCCAGTCTGGGGTTGCATGTTCAGCTTCTGGAGCATGGGGCAAGGTGAGGGAAATAAACACACACACACACACAGAGGCAGTCAGACAGATTCACATCCATACACATAGGTCACAGATGTGCACAAAGACACACATACACACATGCAGATAACCACACATACCCACAAACAAGACAGAGACAGAGTCATACACACCCTCACTCTTGTATATGAAGACAAATACACAGATACATGCCCAGTCCCCATACATGTACATAAAGATATATACACAGATGCACACACACACACACACATAGACAAGACAGACACAGACACACATGTGTACACAGATGCACACAAATACACACACACTCCCCATATATACACACACACACTGTATACACCTACACAAAGATAGACACACACAAAAACCCATGTACACACACGATACCTTCTTTCCAGATGCTGCTGTGGAAGGCGGTGTGGGGGTGAGTGTACGTGAGGGGAGGCCTCTTGCCCCCCAGTGCAGATGCCCTCCTCTGCAGGCCGTTCATTATTCTCATTTCTAATATAACACATTTTAACTCTAAATGAGATCCTCTTGCATCTGGGGCATGGGGGTGCTTCTCACGGTTCCACATATAGCAGCTATGTTTTGATCCTAAAGATGAGTTTGGCAGCCCTAGGCCCTAGCTGTCTACATCTAATTTATCAATCTTCTGGGAAGCTGATGACAGTCAAGCTCCCCACTTCATCCCCAGATTAAGACACTTGCCAAGCTGACAACTGGCAGGGCTGCATCTCTGCTTACTTAGATTCCCTGCTGCCTTCACATCAGAGCATTTCACAGATTCAGAAAACTCATAATCTTTCCCACTGACAAGTATTAGATTCAGCCATCCAGGAAAGGCATGCTTAACAGGTGTGAGACAAACCAGGAAACAGCCAAATCTGCAATTAAGGGTCCCAGCATCCCTGTTTGGGGCGTCCTTTCCTTTCTACCTGTCCTCTGGGAATAAACATACTGTGTCTTTACTCACGCTTTCTGTTATAATCCAGAGTGAAACATGGTAGACACAGATCTAAATTTACGGATATTTTTTATTATTGTGTTTATGTTTTTATGCTTTGTAAGACAGTTGGCAATTTGGAGTAAGTAAATCATGGGCATGTCTGGTCTCCCAGTCATCCTTTGAGATTGTTTTTCTTCCCTGCCCATGGTCGAGATTCGATGTCCATCTCCTGGATACTTCCTCTATCTCCTGGATACTTCCTCCATCCTCTACAAACTTCTATTATTGCCCTTAACCCCCTGTTTTGTATCTGTGTGGCTGTTTTTCCCATTACACTTGAATTCCTTAGGGATATGCCCAATGTATTAAAATCTGTCATCTCAGGTCCAGGCACACACAAAATAGGTACTCAATAAAAAATGTGATGTGTTAGGAAAAATTCACAATTAATGCTGCATGTTTATCACTGGGATCATTTTCAGGCACATGTGTGACTTTAGAGGTCTTCCCATAAAGCTAATCTATCACTGATAACCCACAAATACCACAGTAGATGGGATATGAAGCTGAGGTATCAAGTTCTTAGGGCTTGAGCACACAGGAATGTCTCAGACTGAGAGATTTGATGCTTCTAGGAGAGTTTTTCATCATGATAAAATGTGCACTGTCTGAAATTTTTAAATTATATTCATTACTCCTTGTTACTATTTGTTTTCTAATTTTCATGCTTGGAATAATCAACATTTCAGAGACATTCACTGTTTTCATTATAAAAATAATCTTGAATTAGAAAATCTTTAGTCTTTTTCAACTGAAATCTGTATACCACATCTGATTGCACAGTCCTTTGACATTCCTGAGGAATGTATTCTGATCCCAGTTACATGGGTGAGGGTGTTGAACGATTTTTAATTCTTGGGACTGTTACAAGGATTCAATAAAGCAAACGGTATAATAAATTTTTAGAAATTAAAAAAAAATGGGTCATCAGATAGGAATTCGATAGTTAAATGCATTCATGTGTGAATCTTGAACATGGCAATCCAAATTCATGCCAGGTACAAAAAAGAATGCTCAGTTCATCCACATAAGCACTGTGGTGGAGGTAAATAGTATTATTACCATTCAAAACTGATATATATATATTAGAGTTTTGGGTCCCTCACAAATAATTTTAATAACAAATGTCAAGCCAGCAAATGAGAAGACTGAAAGGTCTGAAAACAGAAAAACTCAGGAACTGCTGTGTCCCTCTTAAAAATTTTCCACAGTCCAATCCCTTTCCTGTCTTGAACACAGAAAATGAAACAGGGAGTTTTTAATAGAGTAAATCAGAGGGTCAGGTTTATTTAAAACAGCACAGAATTTTGAATCCAAGAAACTCTTTATACATGTTAATACTACCAATGGTGAAGCTAATTAGGATTACAACAAGCCTTTACAATCTACAGATTTTATAATTTAAGTTATTTGAACTTGTCAAAGGCCAACTTCTTTTGCAAGAGGCACAACCCCATGCAGTAATGTTCAAGGAGCTGAATGCAGAGGAAAGTTTCGAGTGTTCATATGCTATTTTACGTTTTTGGTTTGGAGTTCTGACATAGACATTGTGCTTTTGGTGTTGTTTTGTTTTTAATTGGTAGTCTTAAATCTCTCAAAAACTAGGCCATGAGTTAAAAATTATCTCATAAAAATTATGATCAGTGCATTTTATTGTGTGTAGATTACACCTCAATTAAAAGTAGAACTCTTTAATCTTATAAGAATAAAAATTTACTTTTCTGAGTTAAGCAGGGTGGAATACTGAAGCTCTAAGATTTTGTTTTTACTATAAACATGAAGGAACAACTTTATGAACAAAAATTTCTACTATAAACATAAATGAACAAGCTCTCTTTGGAAATGTGGGATACATTCTGCTTATATGCTTTCAAATATTGAAAGAAAAACAAGTCAAACCCCCTTTAAAAAATCACTTCTTTGGAAGCAGCAAGATAGGAGAAACACAGGGGCTTATGTTGAACTCCAGTTACGGTATGAAGCAAGCAATTGCCAGAAGGAAGAGGGTTTCAGGGAATTACAAACATAAATAAATCTTATTCCAATTGGAAAGAAACCACTATAGGGCTTTACACTATAGCGTAAAGGGGGGTATCCGACAACACGAACTTTATCATCTATGGTTATGACCAGGTGTGGGAAAGGAAGTAGAAAACTTGTGTGCATGTGTGTCTTAAGAGAAGAATGGAAAAAAGGTGATGG
The DNA here is from genome assembly GCF_014754425.2 of Oryx dammah. NCBI lineage: Eukaryota > Metazoa > Chordata > Mammalia > Artiodactyla > Bovidae > Oryx > Oryx dammah. Next base: position 1,959,228 of record NW_024080622.1, read on the forward strand.
ATGGAAAGAAATGGTTGGTCTTGATGACCTATAAGGTCCCTTTCACATTATCTATTCTATATGTGCTGTGAGACGTAGACGTCACAGGAAAAACAAACAAAAACTCAAGACACCTAGTAAACTGCAAATGATTGGAGAAGAGGAGAAAAATTATCATCTCTCAAGTGTTTACCATATGCCAGATGAATCCTCATAGTAATCTTACCAGGTAAGTACAATTATTTCTATAATAAAGATGAAGAGATTACGACTCAAAGAGATTTAATAACTTAGGCAAGAGGCAAGTTCACCCAAACAATGAGAGGCAAGGCCAAGTTTCAATCAGATGTCTGGCTGACTCCAAAGCCTGTACTCTTCCCACTGCTCATCTAGCATTGAGCCCCAAAGCTACTCCCAAATATGGGAAGAAATTCCAGCCTTTCCACTGCTTGACTGCCAGCAGATGAGATGCAGTGTTCAGAGGCTGCCAGGTAAGACTGCAATGATGTTTTAGGACTATGTCTGCTCTCTGGGTCTCTAACATGGGGAATCAACTGCTTCACTTTGCCAACTGAATGTAGACAAAGCTATACCTAGACAGATGCAACTCCATTATTTTGTATGGATCACCTGCTTATTCTAGCACTGAAATAATAGAGACCCATGTTATGCACTAGCCAAAATATGTTACCTTAGGAGTAAAAAATTACATACTAACATCCTTCTCTCATTTATACATTTATTTTATTGGAGTATAATTGCTTTACAACATTGCATTAATTTCTGATGTATAAGGAAGTGAATCAGCTATATGTGTGTGTGTATGTATGTGTGTGTGTGTGTGCATGTGTGTATATATCCCCTCCCATGCATTTCAACTTGAGCATTTAAATGCTTCTCCCCGCCCCCAGTTTATTTCAACTTACACATTCAAATGCTTTGTTGAAATTGCACTTTTCGGTAAGAAAAGCCAGAAAAGGCTGGAGAACATTCACATTCCAGGGACCGCAGAGGGCCCATGAACAAACCATACAGTTGGAAATCAGCCAGGTGGGTCAAAGTTCTCCTTACACTTTAAGTTCATACATATTCTATTCCTTGTCATCACAACCACAGTGTTTCTCTTTAATACAAAATTCTATACTCCAAAAAATTTTTATAACTACTCAGAATTGTAATCTTATCATGACCTCTCAAGCTTGTATTTGCTATAAGAAATTATATTTTTCACTGAAGTAATAAAATATTTGTAATAGAATTCTGACTTTGTTCAAATTAAGTAGTATATAAACTCATAAGCCTTGTGCAAATTCCTCTATTATTATATAGAACATTTATTCATTCATTTAACAAATAATTTCCAACCACCTAGTCTGTGCAAGGCCCTATCCTGCCAGCAGGGAGGCAGAAATGAATAAAGTCCATAGACTTCACATACTAGTGAAGAGCTAGACAACAAAGAAACAAACTAACACATGCATAGTAAAATTTCACGTAGTTGTAAGCACTATGAAGAAATATCAATTAAGGTAAGACTTTGCAGAGTGATGGAGGATGTTATTTTATTTATTTTAAAAATGTTTTAACTTTTTAATTTGTATTGGGGTATAGCTGATTAGAAAAAGCAAGAGAATTCCAGAAAAATACATGCTTTTGCTTTACTGATTACACCAAAGGCTTTGATTGTGTAGATCACAACAAAATGTGAATTCTTCAAATGATGGGAATACCAGACCACCTTACCTCCCTCCTGAGAAATCTATATGCAGGTTAAGAAGCAACAGTTAGAACAGGACATGGAACAACAGACTAGTTCCAAATCCAGAAAGGACTATGTCAAGGCTGTATATTATCACCCTGCTTATTTAACTTATACACAGAGTACATCATGCGAAATGCTGGGCTAGATGAAGCACAAGCTGGAATCAAGATTACCAGGAGAAATCAATAACCTCAGATATGCAAATGACACCACCCTGTGGCAGAAAGTGAAAAGGACTAAAGAGCCTCTTGGTGAAACTGAAAGAGGAAAGTGAAAAAGCTGGCTTAAAACTCAGCATTAAAAAACTAAGATCATGGCATCCAGTCCCATCAATTCATGGCAAATAGATGGGGAAACAATGGAAACACTGATAGACTATATTTTCTTGGGCTCCAAAGTCACTGCAGATGGTGACTGCAGCCATGAAATTCAAAGATGCTTGCTTCTTGGAAGAAAAGCTATGACCAAGCTAGAGAGCATGTTAAAAAGCAGAGACATTACTTTGCCAACAAAGGTCCATCAAGTCAAAGCTATGGTTTTTCCAGTAGTAATGTATGGATGTGAGAGCTGGACTATAAAGAAAGCTGAGTGCTGAAGAATTGATGCTTTTGAACTGTAGTGTTGGAGAAGACTCTTGAGAGTCCCTTTGACTGCAAAGATCAAATCAGTCCATTCTAAAGCAAATCAGTCCTGAATATTCATTGGAATGACTGATGCTGATGTTTCTCTGGAACTCTTTTGCTTTTTCTATGATCCAACGGATGTTGGCAATTTGATCTCTCATTCCTCTGCCTTTTCTATATCCAGCTAGAACATCTGGAAGTTCATGGCTCACATACTGTTAAAGCCTGGCTTGGAGAATTTTGAGCATTGCTAGCATGTGAGATTAATACAGTTATGCCATAGATTGAACATTCTTTGGCATTGCCTTTCTTTGGGATTGGAATGAAAAGTGACCTTTTCCAGTCCTGTGGCCACTGCTGAGTTTTCCAAATTTGCTGGCATACTGAGTGCAGCACTTTACTAGCATCATCTTTTAAGATCAGAAATAAGTCAACTGCAATTCCATCACCTCCACTAGCTTTGTTCATAGTGACATTTCCTAAAGCCCACTTGACTTCGCATTCCAGGATGTCTGGCTCTTGGTGAGTGATCACACCATTGTGATTATCTGGGTCATGAAGATCTGTTTTGTATGGTTCTTCTCTGTGTTCTTGCCACCTCTTCTTAATATCTTCTGCTTCTGTTAGGTTGATACCATTTCTGTCCTTTATTGTGCCCATCTTTCCAAGAAATATTCCCTTGGTATCTCTAATTTTCTTGAAGAGACCTCTGGTCTTTCACATTCTATTGTTTTCCTCTATTTCTTTGCATTGATCAATGAGGAAGTTTTTCTTATTTCTCCTTGCTATTCTTTAGAACTCTGCATTCAAATGGGGAAAACTTTCCTTTTCTCTTTTGGTTTTAGCTTCGCTTCTTTTACAGCTATTTGTAAGGCTTCCTCAGATAACCATTTTGCCTTTTTTCATTTCTTTTTCTTGGGGATGGTCTTGATCACTGCCTCTTGTACAATGTTCTTCAGGCACTCTGTCTATCAGATCTAATCCCTTAAATCTGTTTCTCACTTCCACCATATAATCATAAGGGATTTGATTTCAATTCAGTTCAGTCACTCAGTCGTGTCCGACTCTTTGCGACCCCATGAATTGCAGCATGCCAGGCCTCCCTGTCCATCACCAACTCCCTGAGTTCACTCAAACTCACGTCCATTGAGTCAGTGATGCCATCCAGCCATCTCATCCTCTGTCGTCCCCTTCTCCTCCTGCCCCCAATTCCTCCCAGCATCAGGGTCTTTTCCAATGAGCCAACTCTTCACATGAGGTGGCCAAAGTATTGGGATTTGATTTAGGTCATACCTGAATGGTCTGGTGATTTTCCCTACTTTCTTCAATTTAAGTCTGAATTTGGCAATAAAGAGTTCATGGTCTGAGCCATAGTCAGCACCTGGTCTTCTTTCTGTTGACTGCATAGAGCTTCTCCACGTTTGGCTGCAAAGAATATAATCAACCTGATTTAGGTATTGACCATCTGGTGATGTCCATGTGTAGAGTGTTCTCTTGTGTTGTTGGAAGAGAGTGTTTTCTATGACCGGTGTGTTCTCTTGATAAAACTCTGTTAGCCTTTGCCCTGCTTCGTTTTGTACTCCAAGGCCAAATATGCCTGTTACTCCAGGTATCTCTTGACTTCCTACTTTTGTATTCCAGTCCCATGTAATGAAAAGGACATCTTTTTTGGGTGTTAGTTCTAGAAGTCTTGTAGGTCTTCATAGAACTGTTCAACTTCAGCTTCTTCAGCATTAGTGTTCAGGACATAGACTTGAATTACTGTGATACTGAATGGTTTGCCTTGGAAACAAAGAGATCATTCTGTCATTTTTGAGATGGCCTCCAAGTAAGCAAAGAAGAATTAAATTGCCTCTTGATGAAAGTAAAAAAGGAGAGTGAAAAATTTGGCTTAAAATTCAACATTCAGAAAACTAAAATCATGGCATATGGTCCCGTCACTTCCCATGGCAAATAGATGGGGAAACAATAGACACGGTGACAGACTTTATTTTTTTGGGCTCCAAAACCACTGCAGATGGTGACTGCAGCCATGAAATTCAAAGATACTTGTTCCTTGGAAGAAAAGCTATACCAACCTAGATAGCATATTAAAAAACAGAGACATTACTTTGCCAACAAAGGTCTGTCTATGCAAAGCTATGGTTTTTCCAGTAGTCATGTATGGATGTGAGAGTTGGACCATAAAGAAAGCTGAGTGCCAAAGAATTGATGCTTTTGAACTGTGGTGTTGGAGAAGACTCTTGAGAGTCTCTTGGATTGCAAGGAGATCCAACCAGTCAATTCTAAAGCAAATCAGTCCTGAATATTCATTGGAAGGACTATGCTGTAGCTGAAACTCCGATACTTTGGCCACCTGAAGCGAAGAACTGATTCATTGGAAAAGACCTTGATGATGGGAAAGATTCAAGGCCAAAGGAGAAGGGGATGACAGAGGATGAGATAGTTGTATGGCATTGCTGACTCGATGGATATTGAGTTCGAGTAAGCTTCAGGAGTTGGTGTTGGACAGGGAAGCTTGGTGTGGTGCAGTTCATGGGGTCTCAAAGAATCAGACATGACTGAATGACTGAACTGAGCTGCATTTTGAACTTTTCTGTTGACTATGATGGCTACTCCTTTTCTAACGGATTCTTGTCCACTGTACTAGATATAATGGTCATCTGAGTTAAATTCACCCATTCCAGTCCATTTCAGTTCACTGATTCCTAAAATGTGGATGCTCACTCTTGCCAACTCCTGTTTGAACATTTCCAGTTTACCTTGATTCATGGACCTAACATTCCAGGTTCCTATGCAATATTGTTCTTTACAGCATCAGACTTTACTTCCATTACCAGTCACATGCACAACTGGGCTTAGTTTTTGCTTTGTTCTGTCTCTTCATTCTTTCTGGAGGTATTTCTCCACTGATCTCCAGTAGCATGCTGAACAACTATCGTCTACTGGGAAGTTAATCTTTCAGTGTCATATCTTTTTGCCTTTTCATGCTGTTCATGGGGTTCTAAGGCAAGAATACTGAAATGCTTTGCCATTCCCTTTTCCAGTGGACCACGTTTTGTCAGAACTTTCCACCATGACTGGTCCATCTTGGGTGGCCCTACATGGCATAGCTTATAGTTTAATTGAGTAAGACAAGGCTGTGGTCCATGTGCTCAGATTGGTTAGTTTTCTGTGATTGTGATTTTCATTCATTTTGTCCTCTGATGGAAATGCATAGGAGGTTTATGGAAGGACTGAGGGGGAAACTGGGTCTTGTTCTGATGGGCGGGGCCATGCTCAGTAAATATTTAATCCAATTTTCTGTTGATGGATGGGGCTGTGTTCCCTGTCTGTTTAACCGGAGGCCAAGCTATGGTGGAGGTAATGACAATAAAGCTTCAGTTCAGTTGCTCAGTTGTGTCAGACCCTTTGATACCCCATGGACTGCAGCACGCCAGGCCTCCCATCCATCAACAATGGATGGGTCTCTTTGCAGTCCAAGGGACTCTCAAAAATCTTCTCCAACACCACAGTTCAAAAGCATCAATTCTTTGGCTCTCAGCTTTCTTTATAGTTCAACTCTTGCATCCATACATGGCTACTGGAAAAACCATAGCCTTGACTAGGCAGACCTTTGTTGGCAAAGTAATGTCTCTGCTTTTTAATATGCTGTCTACATTGGTCATAACTTTTCTTCCAAGGAGTAAGCATCTTTTATTTCATGGCTGCAGTCACCATCTGCAGTGATTTTGGAGCCCCCCCAAATAAAGTTTGTCACTGTTTCCAATGTTCCCCATCTATTTGCCATGAAGTGATGGGACCAGATGCCATGACCTTTGTTTTCTGAATGTTGAGCTTTAAGCCAACATTTTCACTCTCCCCTTTCACTTTCATCAAGATGCTCTTTAGTTCTTCACTTTCTGCTGTAAGAGTGGTGTTATCTGCATATCTGAGGTTATTGATATTTCTCCCGGCAATCTTGGCAATCACTTACCTAGAGCCAGACATCCTGGAATGCGAAGTCAAGTGGGCCTTAGGAAGCATCAATATGAACTATGGAATCTTGATTCCAGCTTATGCTTCTTCCAGCCCAGCGTTTCTCATGATGTACTCTGCATATAAGTAAAATAAGCAAGGTGACAATATACAGTTTTGAAGCACTCCTTTTCCTATTTAGAACCAGTTTGTTGTTCCAAGTCCAGTTCTAACTATTGCTTCCTGACCTGCATAATGGTTTCCCAAGAAGCAGGTCAGGTGGTCTGGTATTCCCATCTCTTTCAGAATTTTCCACAGTTTATTGTGATCCACACAGTTAAAGGCTTTGGCATAGTCAATAAAGCAGAAATAGATGTTTTTCTGGAACTCTCTTGCCTTTTCCATGATCCAGCAATTTGATCTCTGGTTCTCTGCCTTTTCTAAAACCAGCTTGAACATCTGGAATTTCATGGTTCACATAGTGTTGAAACGTGGCTTGGAGAATTTTGAGCATTACTTTGCTAGCGTGTAAAATGAGTGCAAGTGTGCCATAGTTTGAGCATTCTTTGGCATTACTTTCTGTTGCATTGGAGTGAAAAGTGACCTTTTCCAGTCCTGTGGCCACTGCTGAGTTTTCCAAATTTGCTGGCATACTGAGTGTAGCACTTTCCACAGAGTCATCTTTTAGAATTTGAAATAGCTCAACTGGAATTCATCACCTCCACTAGCTTTGTTCATAGTGATGCTTCCTAAGGCCCACTTGACTTCGCATTCCAGGATGTCTGGCTCTAGGTAAGTGATCAAACCATCGTCATTATCTGGGGTTGTGAAGATCTTTTTTGTACAGTTCTTCTGTGTGTTCTTGCCACCTCTGCTTAATATCTTCTGCTTCTGTTATGTCCATACCATTTCTGTCCTTTACTGTGCCCATGTTTGCATGAAATATTCCCTTGGTTTCTCTAATTTTCTTGAAGAGATCTCTAGTCTTTCCCATTCTATTGTTTTCCTCTATTTCTTTGCACTGATCACTGAGGAAGGCTTTCTTATCTCTCCTTGCTCTTTTTTGGAACTCTGCATTCAAATGGGTATATCTTTCCTTTTCTCCTTTGCTTTTGGCTTCTCTTCTTTTCACAGCTGTTTGTAAGGCCTCTTCAGACAGCCATTTTGCTTTGCTGGAGCAGCGGGCAGCAGAGAGGAGATACCCCTATCCAAGGTCAGGAGCAGTGGCCATGAGGAGATAACCCTCATCCAAGGTTAGGAGCAGCAGCCATAAGGAGATATGCCACGTCCAAGGTCAGGAGCAATGCCTGTGCTTCGCTGGACTGGCAGTGTGGAGACACCCCACGTCCAAGGTCAGAGAAATTCCAATAAGACAGTAGGCACTGGTGCGGCTGTGAGGAAATATCCCACGCCCAAGGGAAAAGGAAAAGCCCCAGCAAGACGGTAGGAGGGGCGAATTCACGTTTAAAACAAACCCCATTCCCACCAGAGACGCTCAGAGGGCTTAAACGAACTTTGGGCACACCAGGACCCAGAGACCCCACAGAGACTGAGACAGAACTGTGTTTGAGCATCTCCTGTGGAGGTACAGGTTGGCAGTGGACTGCCGCAGGGACAGGGGGTTTGGATTTGGGTATGGCATAAGTCCTCTTGGAGGAGGTCACCATTAACCCCACCATAGACCTGCCAGAACTTATATAGAACTGGGAGATATACTCTTGAAGGGCACTACAGAACCTTGTGCACCAGAACCCAGGAGAAAGGAACAGTGACCCCACAGGAGACTTGCCTGTGGGTGTCTGGGAGTCTCTGGTGAAGGCTGGGTCGGTGGTGGCCTGCTGTAGGGTTGGGGGCATGGACAGTAGCAGTACAGGCTAAGTCACTTCAGTCCTGTCTGACTCTGTGCGACCCCATGGACGGCAGCCCACCAAGCTCCCTCATCCCTGGGATTCTCCAGGCAAGAACACTGGAGTGGGTTGCCATTTCCTTCTCCAAAGCATGAAAGTGAAAAGTGAAAGTGAAGTCGCTCAGTCGCTCAGTCGTGTCCAACTCTTAGCGACCCCATGGACTGCAGCCCACCAGGCTCCTCCATCCATGGGATTTTATAGGCAAGAGTACTGGAGTGGGGTGCCATTGCCTTCTCCGGTAGCAGTACATGCGTGGGATCTTTTGAAGGAGGTCACCATTATCATCATTACCTGCACCATAGTTTAAGAAAGTGAAGTCGCTCAGTCGTGTCTGACTCTTTGTGACCCCATGGATACCAGGCTCCTCTGTCCATGGGATTTTCTAGGCAAGAGTACTGGAGTGGATTGCCATTTCCTTCTCTAGGGAATTTCCCGACCCAGGGATCAAGCCCAGGTCTCCCACATTGTACACAAATGCTTTACCTTCTGAGCCACCAGGGAAGTTTGTCCCCAGGTAAATAGCAGGGAGGGAACACAGCTCCACCCATCAACAGAAAACTGGATTAAAGATTTACTGACATGTCCCCGCCCATCAGAACAAAACCCAGTTTCCCCCTCAGTCAGTCTATCCCATCAGGAAGCTTCCACAAACCTCTTATCCTTCTCCATCAGAGGACAGACAGACTGTAAAGCACAATCACAGAAAACTAATCAATCTGATCAAATGGACCACAGCCTTGTCTAACTCAGTGAAACTATGAGCCATGCTGTGTAGGGCCACCCAAGACTGATGGGTCATGGAGAGTTCTGACAAAACGTGGTCCACTGGAGATGGGAATGGCAAAACACTTCAGTATTCCTGCCTTGAGAACCCCATGAACAGTATGAAAAGGCAAAAAGATAGGACACTGAAAGATGAACTCCCTAGGTTGGTAGGTGCCCAGTACGCTACTGGAGATCAGTGGAGAAGTAACTCCAGAAAGAATAAAGAGATGGAGCCAAAGCAAAAACAATGCCCAGCTGTGGATGTGACTGGTGATGGAGGAAGGTTTGATGCTGTAAAGAGCAGTATTGCATAGGAACCTGGAATGTTAGGTCTATGAATCAAGGCAAGGAAGCAATCAAACAGAAGATGGCAAGAGTGAATGTAGACATTTTAGGAATCAAAAACTAAAATGTACAAGAATGGGTGAATTTAACTCAGATGATGATTATATCTTCTACTGTGGGCAAGAATCCATGAGAAGAAATGGAGTAGCCATCAGAGTCAACAAAAGAGTCCAAAATGCAGTACTTGGATGCAGTCTCAAAAACTACACAATGGTCTCTTCGTTTCCAAGGCAAACCATTCAGCATCATGGTAATCCAAGTCTATGCCCTGACCAGTAATGCTGAAGAAGCTGAAATTGAACAGTCCTGTGAAGACCTACAAGACCTTCTAGAATTAATACCCAAAAAAGATGTCCTTTCAATTACATGAGACTGGAATGCAAAAGTAGGAAGTCAACAAACATCTGGAGTAACAGGCAAATTTGGCCTTGGAGTACAGAATGAAGCAGGGCAAAGGCTAATATAGTTCTGCCAAGAGAATTCACTGGCCACAGCAGATACCCTCTTCCAACAACACAAGAGAAGACTCTACACATGGACATCACCAGATGGTCAACACCAAAATCAGATTGATTATATTCTTTGCAGCAAAAATGGAGAAGCTCTATACAGTCAACAAAAACAAGATCAGGAGCTGACTGTGGCTCAGATCATGAACTCCTTATTGTCAAATTCAGACTTAAATTGAAGAAAGTAGGGAAAACCACTAGACAATTCAGGTATGACCTAAATCAAATCCCTAATGATTATACAGTGGAAGTGACAAATAAATTTAGGGGACTCAGTCTGACAGACAGAGTGCCTGATGAACTATGGATGGAGGTTCATAACATTGTACAGAGGACAGGGAGCAAGACCATCCCCAAGAAAAAGAAATGCAAAAAAGCAATACGGCTGTCTGAGGAGGCCTTACAAATAGCTGTGAAAAGAAGAGAAGCCAAAAGCAAAGGAGAAAAGATAATGGTGACCTCCTTCAAAAGGTCCCATGCTGGCATTGTTGCATTCAGTGCCTCCAACCCTGCAGCAGGCCACCGCTGACCCATGCCTATACTGAGGACTCCTGGACACTCATGGGCAAGTCTTGGTTAGTCTCATGTGGTGTCACTGCTTCTTTCTCCTGGGTCCTGGTGTGCACAAGGTTTTGTTTGTGCCCTCAAGGTTTTGTCTGTGCCCACAAGATATTGTTTGTGACCAACCTAGGCAGCATATTAAAAAGCTGCTGCTAAGTTGCTTCAGTCGTGTCCGACTCTGTGCAACCCTACAGATGGCAGCCCACAAGGCTCCACCGTCCCTGAGATTCTCCAGGCAAGAACACTGGAGTGCGTTGCCATTTCCTTCTCCAATGTATGAAAGTGAAAAGTGAAAGTGAAGTCGCTCAGTCATGTCTGACTCTTAGCAACCCCATGAACTATAGCCCACCAGGCTCCTCTGTCCGTGGGATTTTCCAGGCAAGAGTGTTGGAGTGGGATGCCATTGCCTTCTCCATATTAAAAAGCAGAGACATTAATTTGCCTACCAAGGTCTGTATGGTCAAAGTTATGTTTTTTTGTTTTTTTTTTTTCAGTAGTAATGTGTGGATATGAGTGTTGGACTTTAAAGAAGGCTGAATGCTGAAGAATTGATGCTTTCAATTGTGGTGCTGGGGAAGACTCTTGAGTCCCTTGGAGAGCAAGGAGATCAAACCAGTCAATCCTAAAGGAAGTCAATCCTGAATATTCATTGAAAGGATTGATGCTGAAGCTGAAACTCCAGTACTTTGGCCACCTTATGCAAAGAGCTGACACACTGGAAAAGACCCTGATGCTGGGAAACAATGAGGGCTGGAGGAGAAGAGGGTGACAGATGATGAGATGGTTGGGTGGTATCACTGACTCAGTGCACATGAGTTTGAGCAAACTCTGGCAGATAGTGAAGGATAGGGAAGTTTGGCGTGCTGCAGTTCATGGAGTCACAAAGAGTCAGATATGACTTAGTGACTGAAAAAAAATCTCGACAAAGAGAACCAATAGGATGTATATATATATATATACATCCAGAACGAGACTCAGTATAGAGAACTGGCTTATGGCCAAGTCCAAACCAAAGTGTGTATTGGGAGGCTCAAGGCCCAGGAGAGGTGGTGGTGCAAATGAAGTCCAAAGGCAATTCTGCTGGAGAATTCTTCTTGCTTGGGGACGCTTGTCTTTTTGGTCTACTCAGGCCTTTAATGGATTGGATGAGATCCACCCACATTATGGAGGACAATCTGCTTTACTCAGATATCATCAATTTAAATGTTAGTCTCATCCCCAAACCCCCTCCAAGTTAGCAATTAAAATTAGTCATCATAAGCAGTATGGTTCCTAAGGCAACAGGAAGCCACTGGGGGAGGAGATGAAACCAGGCAGATGTCATCAAAAAAGCAGGAAAGAAAATCTACTCAGCTACCAACTTTCACTGGCTGAGGATGGCTAGGTTTTCATATTACTTTCAGAGTATCCAGTGGTGGATATTCATTCTGGTGGGCAGAGCTGGAAAATCCAAGCAGTCCCTGAAAAAAGAGGTGTCTACATGCAGTATCAAAGCCAACTGGGGTGAACTGGTAGTCAAGCAGGACCCCCATCAGGCCTACCAGACCTAGGGAAAAGCCATGGCATAAGCACCAGGCAGGGCACTATACAGGGTAACCCATGAGGACTAAGGCAAGAAAGCTTAAGCAAAGTCCCATTTCTGTGCTCAGCGTCCATTAAGAGCTGAGAGGGAATAGGAGGATGTGCAACAATTCAAGGGCTTCCCAGAAGCCCAACCTTGCACTTCATTCACCATACCTTGGTCCTGTTTGGAGATGAGTATGGCTCAAGTAAGACCTGGGCATGGACTCCTAGGTCCAGAGCACTTAAACTTCAATATAGAGTCATCAGTGAAGTTAGCTCTGATGACGTGAAGAAAACAGAGGTAGAAAAAATGAGAAGAGAACATGTAGTTATGTAAATCAGATGCGGGTGTTAATAGTTTTATTTCTATGAAAAGGTATATACCTGGACAAGTAGCTCTACCAATGCTTAGCATTGCTTTAGGAAAAAATTTGTCAAGCAAAACCTTCTGAGTCAACCTTACTCAAGGAATGACTTCTCTTTCATCTATCACTAAATTTTGATACAAAGAAAGGGGTAATTTTGTTCTATAATCTAAAATAAATAAAGGAAAATGGAAAAACCTCCACAGTTCCACTCACTTAATGAAGATCCAAAATCCAAATAGTTTATAGCAACATTTCCTGAAGGCAGATAAGAATTCTCCACACTTTATCAAACAAACTTGTAGTGAAATTCTTGGCTTACTTCAAGGCCACAATATATGAAAGGAGAGATAATTTAGTAAGCATCTATCTTAGCAGCTAAAAAATGCATGAGAGGTTTATTTGTATAGTGGAGCTTTGAGAGGAGCTATTATTAATAGTGTAGTTGATTCCTGTTATCAATCAATGTATTCATTCAAAAGTAAAATATCTTCTAAATCAAAATATAGTGTGTCTCTTTGGACAATATCCACTTTCTGACTTCCAAGTTTATGGTGATAAAGCGTGATGGATTATCTAGCTTCTTAAAAGACTGGTTAAAACACTATGAGAGAAAACTTACTTTATTGAGTAGCTCCTTTTCTGTACTTTTAACTGAAAATGCCTATCTTCCACAGATTAAAAGAGAAATTCCAAAAGACTGTTCTATACTGGATGTATAGATGCATTGGGATGACCCAGAGGGATGGTACAGGGAGGGAGGAGGGAGGGGGGTTCAGGATGGGGAACACGTGTATACCTGTGGTGGATTCATGTTGATGTATGGCAAAACCAATACAATATTGTAAAGTAATTAACCTCCAATTAAAATAAATAAATTTATATTAAAAAAGAGAAATTCCAAAGAGCTAATAAAATATAGTAAAAGTCCTATGCCTTAAAATTATTTAAATATCTGTATTTTTCTGAATTCAGACATCTTTACACTTATTTGCATGGTATGGAGAATATATTCTTAAATCCAATCAAAAGGAGGTTGTATGACTCATATAATGCTTAAAATGACATTAAAGATAAGAATGAAAGCCCCAAACAGTAATTATTAACTGAGTTATTTCTCCCCTGATAAGTCTTTTTGGGAATTCTAAGAGTGTCATGGAATGAAAAGAGCGAAACTTTTTCCTACAACCCTTGGCATTCAATCATTCCTATGGGAAGATGTATTTATAGTGAGGAAACTAAATCTGTAAGAACACAAAGAATAGTATTCAATGACCAAAGTCAGTTACATCAAAAAAGGACTACAGTTGACTGGAATGGAGAGGCAAACCCAATGGGTTGCCTTTTGATATTGCATTCTGAAGTCCTTCTGGTATCAAATAAGATAGATCAATCTGGCCATCTAAAACCAACCATAGTCTTTATAAGAGCACCCATAGATAAAAGCTAGGTGGGACGTAATCATGAAGAAAGTGTTAAATAAAATTCTACTGAAATACTAACTTTTTTTGGAGATATAATTTATATATAACACTGTATTGCTATAGTGTCCATACAGCAACTTGGCTAAGTTATGATGTCCAGTGTTTGGTTAAACACGAGTTTAGATATTGCTGTGAAGTTAATTTTTTTAGATATGATTAACATTTATATTAAGTAGACTGTATAAATGTTAATCATATCTAAAAAAAAAAAATTATATAGATTGTATAGGACTTCCCTGGTGGCTCAGATGGTAAAGCATCTGTCTACAATGCGGGAGACCCGGGTTCGATCCCTGGGTTGGGAAGATCCCCTGGAGAAGGAAATGGCAATCCACTCCAGGACTATTGCCTGGAAAATCCCATGGACAGAGGAGCCTGGTAGGCTATAGTCCATGGGGTCGCAAAGAGTCGGACACAACTGAGCGACTTCATTTCACTTCACTTCACTTAAGTAGACTGTAAATAAAGGCAATTACCCCCCATAATGTGTGTGGGCCTCATCCAATCTGTTGAAGGCCTTAAGAGTAAAAGCTGAAACTTCCAAAGGAAGTAACTCTGCCTCAAGACTGCAACATACAAATTCTTCTTGTTTATTTTATAGGAGATTTCAAACTTTCTAGTCTCCATGATCACATAAGCCAACTACTTAAATCTTGCTCATATATATACATACATATATATATACACATATATATAAATGTATAAATATTTCTCACATATATACATATATATGTATGTGTAACTATAAATCTTTCTCTAGTGGCTCAGATGGTAAAGAATCTCTTTAAAATGTGAGTGACCCAGGGTCAATTTCTAGGTCAGGAAGATTCCCTGAGAAGGGAATGACTACCCACTCCAGTATTCTTACCTGGAGAATCCCATGGACAGAAGACTTTGATGGACTACAATCCATGGGGTTGCAAAGAGTTGGACATGACTGAACAACTAATATTTTCATATATATATATACACACACACATATATATAAGTATATACATATATACAATCAGTTCAGTTCAGTTCAGTCACTCAGTCGTGTCCGACTCTTTGCGACCCCATGAATCGCAGCATGCCAGGCCTCCCTGTCCACCACCAACTCCCGGAGTTCACTCAGATTCACGTACATCGAGTCAGTGATGCCATCCAGCCATCTCATCCTCTG
>NW_024080622.1:1974609-1995229 GCF_014754425.2 Oryx dammah
TTAAAATAAATAAATTTATATTAAAAAAGAGAAATTCCAAAGAGCTAATAAAATATAGTAAAAGTCCTATGCCTTAAAATTATTTAAATATCTGTATTTTTCTGAATTCAGACATCTTTACACTTATTTGCATGGTATGGAGAATATATTCTTAAATCCAATCAAAAGGAGGTTGTATGACTCATATAATGCTTAAAATGACATTAAAGATAAGAATGAAAGCCCCAAACAGTAATTATTAACTGAGTTATTTCTCCCCTGATAAGTCTTTTTGGGAATTCTAAGAGTGTCATGGAATGAAAAGAGCGAAACTTTTTCCTACAACCCTTGGCATTCAATCATTCCTATGGGAAGATGTATTTATAGTGAGGAAACTAAATCTGTAAGAACACAAAGAATAGTATTCAATGACCAAAGTCACTTACATCAAAAAAGGACTACAGTTGACTGGAATGGAGAGGCAAACCCAATGGGTTGCCTTTTGATATTGCATTCTGAAGTCCTTCTGGTATCAAATAAGATAGATCAATCTGGCCATCTAAAACCAACCATAGTCTTTATAAGAGCACCCATAGATAAAAGCTAGGTGGGACGTAATCATGAAGAAAGTGTTAAATAAAATTCTACTGAAATACTAACTTTTTTTGGAGATATAATTTATATATAACACTGTATTGCTATAGTGTCCATACAGCAACTTGGCTAAGTTATGATGTCCAGTGTTTGGTTAAACACGAGTTTAGATATTGCTGTGAAGTTAATTTTTTTAGATATGATTAACATTTATATTAAGTAGACTGTATAAATGTTAATCATATCTAAAAAAAAAAAATTATATAGATTGTATAGGACTTCCCTGGTGGCTCAGATGGTAAAGCATCTGTCTACAATGCGGGAGACCCGGGTTCGATCCCTGGGTTGGGAAGATCCCCTGGAGAAGGAAATGGCAATCCACTCCAGGACTATTGCCTGGAAAATCCCATGGACAGAGGAGCCTGGTAGGCTATAGTCCATGGGGTCGCAAAGAGTCGGACACAACTGAGCGACTTCATTTCACTTCACTTCACTTAAGTAGACTGTAAATAAAGGCAATTACCCCCCATAATGTGTGTGGGCCTCATCCAATCTGTTGAAGGCCTTAAGAGTAAAAGCTGAAACTTCCAAAGGAAGTAACTCTGCCTCAAGACTGCAACATACAAATTCTTCTTGTTTATTTTATAGGAGATTTCAAACTTTCTAGTCTCCATGATCACATAAGCCAACTACTTAAATCTTGCTCATATATATACATACATATATATATACACATATATATAAATGTATAAATATTTCTCACATATATACATATATATGTATGTGTAACTATAAATCTTTCTCTAGTGGCTCAGATGGTAAAGAATCTCTTTATAATGTGAGTGACCCAGGGTCAATTTCTAGGTCAGGAAGATTCCCTGAGAAGGGAATGACTACCCACTCCAGTATTCTTACCTGGAGAATCCCATGGACAGAAGACTTTGATGGACTACAATCCATGGGGTTGCAAAGAGTTGGACATGACTGAACAACTAATATTTTCATATATATATATATATATATATACACACACACATATATAAGTATATACATATATACAATCAGTTCAGTTCAGTTCAGTCGCTCAGTCGTGTCCGACTCTTTGCGACCCCATGAATCGCAGCATGCCAGGCCTCCCTGTCCACCACCAACTCCCGGAGTTCACTCAGATTCACGTACATCGAGTCAGTGATGCCATCCAGCCATCTCATCCTCTGTCGTCCCCTTCTCCTCCTGCCCCCAATCCCTCCCAGCATCAGAGTCTTTTTCAATGAGTCAACTCTTTGCATGAGGTGGCCAAAGTACTGGAGTTTCAGCTTTAGCATCATTCCTTCCAAAGAAATCCCAGGGCTGATCTCCTTCAGAATGGACTGGTTGAATCTCCTTGCAGTCCAAGGTACTCTCAAGAGTCTTCTCCAACACCACAGTTCAGAAACATCAATTCTTAGGCTCTCAGCCTTCTTCACAGTCCAACTCTCACATCCATACATGACTACTGGAAAAACCATAGCCTTGACTAGACGGACCTTGGTCGGCAAAGTAATATCTCTGCTTTTGAACATGCTATCTAGGTTGGTCATAACTTTTCTTCCAAGGAGTAAGCGTCTTTTAATTTCATGGCTGCAGTCACCATCTGCAGTGATTTTGGAGCCCAAAAAATAAAGTCTGACACTGTTTCCACTGTTTCCCCATCTATTTCCCATGAAGTGATGGGACCAGATGCCATGATCTTCGTTTTCTCAATGTTGAGCTTTAAGCCAACTTTTTCACTCTCCTCTTTCATTTTCATCAAGAGGCTTTTTAGTTCCTCTTCACTTTCTGCCATAAGGGTGGTGTCATCTGCATATCTGAGGTTATTGATATTTCTCCCGGCAATCTTGATTCCAGCTTGTGTTTCCTCCAGTCCAGCATTTCTCATGATGTACTCTGCATAAAAGTTAAAGAAGCAGGGTGACAATATACAGCCTTGACATACTCCTTTTCCTATTTGGGACCAGTCTGTTGTTCCATATCCAGTTCTAACTGTTGTTTCCTGACCTGCATACAGATTTCTCAAGAGGCAGGTTAAGCGGTCTGGTATTCCCATATCTTTCAGAATTTCCCACAGTTTATTGTGATCCACACAGTCAAAGGCTTTGGCATAGTCAATAAAGCAGAAGTAGATGTTTTTCTGGAACTCTCTTGCTTTTTCCATGATCCAGCAGATGTTGGAAATTTGATCTCTGGTTCCTCTGCCTTTTCTAAAACCAGCTTGAACATTAGGAAGTTCATGGTTCATGTATTGCTGAAGCCTGGTTTGGAGAATTTTGAGCATTAGTTTACTAGCATGTGAGATGAGTGCAATTGTGCGGTAGTTTGAGCATTCTTTGGCATTGCCTTTCTTTGGAATTGGAATGAAAACTGACCTTTTCCAGTCCTGTGGCCACTGTTGAGTTTTCCAAATTTGTTGGCATATTGAGTGCAGCACGTTCACAGCATATATATATATATATATATATATATATATATACAGTCTTCAGAGTGAACATTAAAATTCACTTAATCTCACACATATTCAACACAATGTTAACGTAAATTACCACTCAAACAATACATCACCTTGTTCTATGGGTCTTTTCCCTCATTGTCCCTTCTATTTAATGTTTCTGCCTCATTTCGAATTGACACATGGGTAGATGCAGAGATAACTTCTCCCCAGAAGATATTTCTGTTATTTATATATGCACTCAGAAACTTGAGAACTTATTAAGGTATTTATAAATACATGGCTAAGGTAACTGTAAGTATGTAAAGAGTTATGATGCTTTCACTTTACATTGGGACACTGTCACTTAATATAGTGATGAGCAGGATTTCTAGGTGAAATTCTGTCAAAATTATGCCATTTTATGAATGGCCTTGTACTTATGTCTCATTTCATTAGGAGACTTCAAAGCTGCATTCATCATTATAAAAAATATGCAAATTTTAATTATAGCCTCTGCCTCCACTGAAAACAAAAATAATATGTTCAGAAACCAAAATAAGAATTAAGATTCCATGAATCAACTTCTAATTCTGAAAACTATTTGATGTCACTTCATTACGGCTCACTGGAAAATATTTAACACTATAAATGAAATCATTTCAAAGGAATAGATATTTAGATGAATTATTAAAAAGGATATTTTGATTCACTTTCAAAAATGGCAGAGAAATAAGACCCTGACTCACACCCTCCCAAAAGCACACCAAATTACAACTATTTACAGAGCAATTATCAATGAGCAACCTGAAGATTGGCAGAAATCATTTTCCATAATGAAAGATATAAAATAAAAAAAACAGATGGACAGGAGGGGCAGAGACTCAGTAGAGTCAAGATCTATAACCCAAAGTATGGAGTGGATAATCACAGTTAGCTGGTTGCCAGACACTGACTTGGGAGCAACCCCACATCCAAGAAGCAGTGGCTGAGCAGGCACAGGAGGGCCTAGAGGAGCGACTTCACGTTCAAGATCAGGAGGGGTGGCGGTGAGGAGATACCCCTCATCCAAGGTAAGAGAAACCCAAGTAAGATGGCAGATGTTGCAAGAGGGCATCAGAGGGCAGACACACTGAAACCATACTCACAGAAAACTAGTCAATCTAATGACTCTAGGACCACAGCCTTGTCTAACTCAATGAAACTAAGCAATGCCCTGTGGGGCCAGCCAAGATGGGCGGGTCATGGTGGAGAGGTCTGACAGAATGTGGTCCACTGGAGAAGGGAATGGCAAACCACTTCAGTATTCTTGCCTTGAGAACCCTATGAAAAGGCAAAATGAGAGGATATTGAAAGAGGAACTTCCCAATCACTAGGTGCCCAATATGCTACTGGAGATCAGTGGAGAAATAACTCCAGAAAGAATGAAGGGATGGAGCCAAAGCAAAAATAATACCCAGTTGTGGATGTGTCTGGTGATAGAAGCAAGGTCCGGCGCTTTAAAGAGCAATATTGCATAGGAACCTGGAATCTTAGGTACATGAATCAAGGCAAACTGGAAGTGGTCAAACAGGAGATGGCAAGAGTGAACATCGACATTGTAGGAATCAGCGAACTAAAATGGACTGGAATGGGTGAATTTAACTCATATGACTATTATGTCTACAACCGCAGGCAAGAATCCTTTAGAAGAAATGGAGTAGCCATCATGGTCAACAGAAGAGTCTGAAATGTAGTACTTGGATGAAATCTCAAAAACAACAGAATGATCTCTGTTCATTTCCAAGGCAAGCCATTCATATCACAGTAATCCAAGTCTATGCCCCTACCAGTAACGCTGAAGAAGCTGAAGTTGAATGGTTCTATGAAGACCTCCAAGACCTTTTAGAACTAACACCCAAAAAAGATGTCCTTTTCATAATAGGGGACTGGAATGCAAAAGTAGGAAGTCAAGAAACATCTGTAGTAACAAGAGTTTACTCGGCAAATTTGGCCGTGGAATATGGAACGAAGTAGGGCAAAGGCTAATAGAGTTTTGCCAAGAGAACACACTGGTCATAGCAAATACCCTCTTCCAACAACACAAGAGAAGACTCTACACATGGACATCACCAGATGGTCAACACCAAAATCAGATTGATTGTATTCTTTGCAGGCAAAGAAGGAGAAGCTCTATACAGTCAGCAAAAACAAGACTGGGAGCTGACTGTGGCTCAGATCATGAACTCCTTATTGCCAAATTCAGACTTAAATTGAAGAAAATAGGGAAAACCGCTAGACCATTCAGGTATGACCTATATCAAATCTCTTATGATTATACAGTGGAAGTGAGAAATAGATTTAAAGGACTAGATCTGATAGATAGACTGCCTGATGAACTATGGAATGAGGTTCGTGACATTGTACAGGAGTCAGGGATCAAGATCATCCCCATGGTAAAGAAATGCAAAAAAGCAAAATGGCTGTCTGGGGAGCCCTTGCAAATAGCTGTGAAAAGAAGAAAAGCACAAAGCAAAGGAGAAAAGGAAAGATATAAGCATCTGAATGCAGAGTTCCAAAGAATAGCAAGAAGAAATAAGAAAGCCTTCTTCAATGATCAATGTAAAGAAATAGAGGAAAACAACAGAATGAGAAAGACTCGAAATCTCTTCAAGAAAATTAGAGATACCAAGGGAACATTTCATGCAAAGATGGGCTCGATAAAGGACAGAAATGGTATGGACCTAACAGAAGCAGAAAATATTAAGAAGAAGTGGCAAGAATACACAGAAGAACTGTACAAAAAAGATCTTCATGACCCAGAAAATCACGATGGTATGATCATTCACCTAGAGCCAGACATCTTGGAATGTGAAGTCAAGTGGGCCTTAGAAAGCATCACTATGAACAAAGCTAGTGGAGGTGATGGCATTCCATTTGAGCTATTTGAAATCCTGGAAGATGATGCTGTGAAAGTGTTGCTCTCAATATGCCAGCAAATTTGGAAAATTAAGCAGTGGCCACAGGACTGGAAAAGGTCACTTTTCACTCCAATCCCAAAGAAAGACAATGGCAAAGAATGCTCAAACTACTGCACAATTGCATTTATGTCACACACTAGTAAAATAATGCTCAAAATTCTCCAAACCAGGCTTCAGCAATACGTGAATCATGAACTTCCTGATGTTCAAGCTGGTTTTAAAAAAGGCAGAGGAACCAGAGACCAAATTGCCAGCATCTGCTGGATCATGGAAAAAACAAGAGAGTTCCAGAAAGACATCTATTTCTGCTTATTGACTACACCAAAGCCTTTGACTGTGTGGATCACAATAAACTGTGGAAAATTCTGAAAGAGATGGGAATACCAGACCACCTGACCTGCCTCTTGAGAAACCTATATGCAGGTCAGGAAGCAACAGTTAGAACTGGAAATGGAACAACAGACTGGTTCCAAATAGGAAAAGGAGTACGTGAAGGCTGTATATTGTCACCCTGCTTATTTAACTTATATGCAGAGTACATCATGAGAAATGCTAGGCTGGAAGAAGCACAAGCTGGAATCAAGATTGCCAGGAGAAATATCAATAACCTCAGATATGCAGATGACACCACCCTTATGGCAGAAAGTGAAGAGGAACTAAAAAGCCTCTTGAAGAAAGTGAAAGAGGAGAGTGAAAAAGTTAGCTTAAAGCTCAACATTGAGAAAACAAAGATCATGGCATCTGGTCCCATCACTTCATGGGAAATAGATGAGGAAACAGTGGAAACAGTGTCAGACTTTATTTTTTGGGCTCCAAAATCACTGCAGATGGTGACTGCAGCCATGAAATTAAAAGACGCTTACTCCTTGGAAGAAAAGTTATGACCAACCTAGATAGCATATTCAAAAGTAGAGACATTACTTTGCCAACAAAGGTCCATCTAGTCAAGGCTATGGTTTTTCCAGTGGTCATGTATGGATGTGAAAGTTGGACTGTGAAGAAGGCTGAGAGCCAAAGAATTGATGCCTTTGAACTGTGGTGTTGGAGAAGACTCTTGAGAGTCCCTTGGACTGCAAGGAGATCCAACCAGTCCATTCTAAAGATCAGCCCTGGGATTTCTTTGGAAGGAATGATGCTAAAGCTGAAGCTCCCATACTTTGGCCATCTCTTGTGAAGAGTTGACTCATTGAAAAAGACTCTGATGCTGGGAGGGATTGGGGGCAGGCAGAAAAGGGGACGACAGAGGATGAGATGGCTGGATGACATCACCGACTCAATGGACGTGAGTTTGAGTGAACTTTGGGAGTTGGTGATGGACAGGAAGGCCTGGTGTGCTGCAATTCATGGGGTCGCAAAGAGTTAGACACAACTGAGTGACTGAAATGAAGTGAACTGAACTGACTTGTGTGATTGTTGCTGATTTCCAGTGTGGTTAGGTGTGAAATCCAGAGTTCCTGGGACTTGTGTTGACTTGCTAATAAGCAGGTAATCTCCTGGCACTAATAGGTTAGAAGGATTACAAAATGGTACTAACCAGCTCTCCCCAAGGTGTTGGTACTGCCTCTGCTCAAGGAGTAAGGCATCTAAGCCCTGCACTGGACTCCTCAGTTCAAGAGTCCTTCTAGGTAAACACGTCCCTAGTATCTCTGACTTTGAAGGTCAATAGGGCTTGCAAATGGGAGACTCAGAAGGCTGTGGAAAATAGAAACTTCACTCCTAAAGGACACAAACAAAATCTACACTCTGAGAGCCAGCTCAGAGGCAGTAATTTGCAGGAGTCTGCATATGGTCCATTTACTGATCTGGGAGAAAACTCTCAGAGAGGAAGGTCAGAGAAACTCTATGGGAACCAGCATTGTCAGCAGCTATTTGGGGGGCTTGTTCTAACATGAGGACACTGATGTTGGTATGTGTCATTTTGGAATCATTCATCTAGAATGTTAAGTGCTGGTTGGCACTAGCCCTGTGACCTTCAAAGGCTCAGCAGACAATCGCATGGGGACCTAGTCCCACCCACCAGAGGGCCAGCACCCATTCTGGGGCTTTCAAGGCCCTAACCCTGTGTACCAGTAAGCCTGCAAGAGCACCTGGACCTCCTGTTGCCATAGCCAGTAGGGCTGAGGTCTGGCCCCACCCATCAGCACTTGGCAACCTCAGTAGAAGGCAACACCAGGCAGCCAACCAGGCTGTGAACCAGCCTCACTCAGAGTTGTTCACAGTTGTTGGCCTTGCTGACCTGGTCCCCCAAAGAAGGGCCCAACCATCCCACATAGGGGTCATTCCTTGATCATAAAGCTCTGGTGACTAGAGGGGTATATATTTGCTGGGGCCTACAGAACATCTGCTACTTCTCCAATATCAGGAAATGTAATGACCTACCTAAAACATACAAATGAGCACAGAGATTTAGGCAAAGTGAGAAGACAGAGAAGTAATTCTGTCATAAAAACCCTGATGCTGGTTAGTACCATTTTGTAATCCTTCTTCTAGCCTATTAGTCCTAGGAGATTACCTGCTCATTAGCAAGTCAACACAAGTCCCAGGAACTCCAGACCACACTGGAACCCAGCAACAGCCACACAAGTCAGTGTCTGGCAGCCAGCTAGGCTGGGAGTCACCACTCCCTATCAGTACACCTACAATAGTTGGCCCTGCCACAAAAGAAGGACCTATGCAGCCCAGAGTGGGGTCTGATGCTGGGCCCCATAGGTTGTCCCCTATATAAGACCACCTCCAAATCAGGAAATGTAACACACTTACATCATACATAGAAACAAAGAAAGAGAATTGGGCAAAATAAGGTAACAGAGGAATATATTCTGAACAAAGGAATAAGACAAAATCTCAGAAAAATAAATAAAATGGATATAAACAAGTGAAGTGAAGTGAAAGTAACTCAGTCATGTCTGACTCTTTGTGACCCCATGGACTAAACAGCCCATGAAATTCTCCAGGCCAGAATACTAGAGTGGATAGCTGTTCTCTTCCGAACCCAGGGATCAAACCCAGGTCTCCCACATTGAAGACTGATTCTTTACCAGCTGAGCCACAAGGGAAGCCCAAGAATACTGGAATGGGTAGCCTAACCCTTCTCCAGCAGATCTTCCCAATCCAGGAATTGAACCAGGGTCTCCTGCATTGCAGGCAGATTCTTTACCAACTGAGACAAAAACAATCTACCCGATAAATAGCACAAGACTATCCTTATAAAGATTCTTAGTGAACTCAGGAGAAGAATGGATGAACACAGTGAGAGTTTTAACAAAAAGCTGGAGTCTAAAGAAGAATCAAACAGAACTGAAGAGTACAATAACAAAAATTTAGAAATGTACTAGATGGAATCAGTAGTAGATTAGATGATATACAGGAATAGGCCAGCAAACTGGAGGACAGAGTAGTGGAAATCACACAAGCTGAACAGGAAAAAGAAAAAAAAAAAAAAAAAAAAGAAGATAGTTTAAGAAAGCTCTGAGACAACATCAAGTATACTAATATTTGCGTTATAGGGGTCCGAAAAGGAGAAGACAGAGAGAAAGGGGCAGAGAACATATTTGAAAGCATAGTACCTGAAAACTTTCTTAAGCTGGGAAAGAAGAAATATTCTGGTCCAGGATGTACAGTGAATTCAAACAAGATGAATCCAGAGAGATCCACACCAACACACATTATAATTAAGATAGCAAAAATTAAAATAAAGAGAAAATATTAAAAGCAGCAAGGGAAAAGTAACAAATTACACACAAAGGTACTCCTGCAAGTCTATCAGCTGAATTTTTGGCCAAAACTCTGCAGGTCAGAAGGGAGTGATGTAATATATTCAAAATGATGGGGGGTGGGGGGAAGCCTATAGTATAGAATAATATAAGCCAATCTAGCCACCAAGGGTATCATTCAGATTTGGAAAAAAAAAAAAAGATAAAGATTTTTACAGATAAGCAAATGCTTAAAGAGTTCAGTATCACTAAACTGGCTTTACAAGAAGTTAAAGGGACTTTATATATATTTGCAAAGGCAAATATATAATGAAGTTGGTAGATCAACCACTGATAAAGCTAGCTAGAAGATTAAAAGATAAAAGTAGTAAAATAATCTATATCCACATTAGGTAGTTAAGGGACACACAAAATAAAAGGAATTAAAATATTATGTCAAACACATAAAGGTGGGGGGGTAAAAAAGAAGGGTTGTTATAATGCATTCAAACTTAAGAGATCAACAGCTTAAAATAATTATATATATACATAGATTGGTATACATGATTGCTAACCACAAATCAAAAATCTACAATAGATAAACACATGAAAAAAAAGAAAGAACTCCAAATGTAGCACTAAAAACAGTCATCAAATCAAAAGGAAAGAGAGCAAAAGAAGAAAGGAACGACAATAACAAACAAAACAACTCGAAAATAATTAACAAGAAAAGCAGCAACTACATACCCACTAATAATTACTTTAAATGTAAATGGACTAATGTTCCAAGCCAACTTTTCTAAAATTAAGAACAAGACAAATATGCCTACTTTCACCACTAGTACTGGAAGTCCTAGGCATAGGAACCAGACAAGATAAAGAAGTAAAAGGAATGCAAATCAGAAAGGAAGAAATAAAACAGTCACTGTTTAGATGATAGATATATGTGTGTGTGTGTGTGTGTGTGTGTGTGTAAAGAACCCATCTGCCAATGCAGGAGACATAAGATACGAGGGTTTGATCACTGGGTCAGGAAGATTTCCTAGAGGACGGCATGGCAACCCACTCCAGTATTCTTGCCTGGAGGGAGAATCTCACGGACAGAGGAGCCTGGTGGGCTACTGTCCATAGGATTGCAAAAAAGTCAGACATGACTGAAGTGACCTAACATGCATATATACATATATATATATAAATATATATATACACACACACACACACACACACACACACACATACACATATATGTATAATCACACATATATGTGTATGTGTGTGTGTATAATCCTAAAGCTGCCACCTGTTAGAACTAATAAATAATAAATAGAACTAATAAACTAATACTTAGAACTAATAAACTAATAAATTCACTAAAGTTTCAAGATACAGAATTAGTATACAGAAATCTCTCATTTCTACATACTAACAGCAAATTATCAGAAAGAGAAATTAAGAAAACAACCCCATTTATGATTGCATCAAAAAGAGTAATATCCTTATGAGTAAATCTAACCAATTAGGTAAAAGGCTTGTAGTCAGAGAACTATGAGACATGTATAAAAGAATTTCAAAATGAAACAAGCAAACAGAAAGATATACCATACTCATTGATTGAAATAATTAATATCATTAAATGACCATACTACCCAAGGCAATCTACAGATTCAATGCAACACCAATGACATTTTTACAGAACTAGAACAAATAATTCTAAAATTTGTAAGAGAATACAAAAGAGCCCAAATAGCTCAAAACAATCTTGAGAAAGAACGAAGCTGGAGATATCATGCTTCCTGATCTCAAACTACACTCTACTTCTGCTTCACTGACTTCATAAAAGCCTTTGACAGTGTGGCTCACAAAAAACTGTTGAAAACTACTGAAGAGATGTGAATACCAGACCACCTTATCTGCTTCCTGAGAAACGAATATACAGGCCAAGAAGGAACAATTAGAACAGGACATGGAACAATGGACTAGTTCCAAATTGGGAAAGGAGTATGTCAAGGTTGTATATTGTCACCCTCCTCATTTAACTTACTTGCAGAGTACATCATGCAAAATGCTGGGATGGATGAATCACAGGCTGGAATCAAGATTGCTGAGTAAAATATCAATACCTTAGTTATGCAAATAATACCACTTTAATGGCAGAAAGCAGAGGAACTAAAGAACCTCTTGATGAGGACAAAAGAGGAGAGTGAAAAAGTTGGCTTAAAACTCAACGTTCAAAAAAACGAAGATCATGGCATCCAGTCCTATCACTTAATGCCAAATAGATAGGGAAAAAGTGGAAATAGTGGCAGATTTTTTTCTCTTGGGCTCCAAAATTACTGCGACTGGTGACAGCATCCATGGAGTTACAAGACACTTGCTCCTTGGAAGAAAAGCTATGACCAACATATACAGCATATTAAAAAGCAGAGACATCACTGCTGACAAAGGTCCCTATAGTCAAAGCTATGGTTTTTTCCAGTAGTCATGTACAGATGTGAGAATTGGGCCATAAAAAAGTTTGAGCATCTGAAGAATTGATGCTTTCAAACTGTGGTATTGGAGAAGACTCTTGAGAATCCCTTGGAATGGAAGGAGATCAAACCAGTCAATCCCAAAGGAAATCTGTCCTTAATATTCATGGGAAGGACTGATGCTGAAGCTGAAACTCCAATACTTTAGCCACCTGATACAGAGAGCCAACTCATTGGAGACAACCCTGATGCTGGGAAAGATTGAGGGCAGGAGAAGAGAGCAGCAGAGAATGAGATGGTTAGATAGCATCACAAATTCAATGGACATGAGTCTGAGCAAACTCTGGGAGATAGTGAAAGACAGGGAAGCCTGATGTGCTGCAGTTCATGGGCTCACAAAATGTTGGACACGATTTAGTAACTGAACAACAACAAAGCTGCCAGAATCAAAAGAAGATGTTGTGTGTGTGTTAGTCACTCAGTCCTGTCCAACTCTTTGCGATCCCATGAACTGTAGCCTGCCAGGCTTCTCTGTCCATGGAATTCTCCAGGCAAGAATAATGGAGTGGATTGCCATTCCCTTCTCCAGAGGATATGCCCAACCCAGGGATTGAACTCTGGTCTCCTGCATCACAGGCAGATTCTTTTGAACCTGCGCCTCCTGCATTGTAGGCAGATGCTTTACCCTCTAAGCCACCAGGGAAGCTCCAATTTGAGCTATAGGGAAGTCCTAAACAAAATGTTACTTGCATAAAAACAGACTTAAAAATCAGCAGGAGAGAAGAGAGAGTACAAAAGCATGCCCATGCTTCTATGGGCAATGGACTTGTATTGGAAAATGGATTGTTACATGCAAAAGAATCAAGCTGAAGTACTTTCACACACCATATAGAAAAATAAACTCAAAATGGATGAAAGACTTAAATGTAAGACCTGACACCATAGAATGCCTAGAAGAAAACATAGGCAGTATGCTCTTTGACATCGATCTTTGTAATATTGTTCTGGGTATCTTCTCAGCCAAGAAAAACAAAAACAAAACAAACGAGTAAAAGTACATCAAACTAAAAAGTATTTGCACAGTAAAGGAAGCTATCAACAAAATGGAAAAGCAGCCTATTGAATGGGAAAATATATTTGCAAATAATATACCCAAAAAGGGATTGATATTCAAATTATATAAAAACTCATACAAAACAACATCAAAAACATGAAAGGACCCAGTTAAAACATGAGCAGTAGACCTGAATATGTATTTTTCCAAATAAGGAATACAGATTGTCAACAGACACATAGATAAATACTCAAAATCACTAATCATAAGAAAAATACAAATTAAAACCAGATGGAGATTTCACCTCACACCTGTCAAAATGATTGTCATGAAAATGACATCAAATAAAAAGTGTTGGTGAGGATATGGAGAAAAGTGAACCCTTGTGGACTGTTGATGGGATTGTAAATTGGTGCAGCCACTAATTGAAACAGTATAGAGGGTCATCTATTAAATTAAGAATAGAACTGGTATGTGATCCAGCAATTGTACTTACTGGTACTTACAGAAAGAAAATGAAAAACACTAACTTGAAAAGATTAGTGTGTCTTTTGCTGGACACACTGCAGTTGTGTCCACCAACTGCAGCATTATGTGCAATAGTCAGTATATGGAAGCAACTTGATGTTCCTCAATAGAGGAATGAATAAATAAGATGTTGTCTGTATATACACATACAGTGGAATATTACTCAGTTGTAAAGAAAAATAAAACCTTGCCATTTGCGGCAACATGGATGGATCTAGAGGATATTATGTTATGTGAAATAAATCAGACAGAGAATGACAAATACTACACTTAAGTTGGAATAAAAAATTAGCAAACAATACAAAATGAAAATAGATCATAGATACAGAGAACAAAGAGGTGGTTGCCTGAAGCAAAGGATTAGAGGTTGGCTGAAATAGGTATTAGGGGTTAAGATTACAAACTTCCAGTTATATAATTAATAAGTCATGGGGATGTAATATAAAGCATAAGTTATATGGTCAACAATATTGCAATATCTTTGCATGGGGATTGATGGCTATTAGACTTGTGATTATATCATTAAGTATGCAGAACCAGATCAGCCTTTAGTACACCTGATGCTAACATAATATTGTACATTACCTTTATTCAAATCTTAAAATGGATATTTTTGTGGAGAAATTTGCTGTTTTAAGAGGAGGAATGTGGCAGGTGAGAAATTTTTTTTAACATTTTACAAAAGTTCACTTAATTTACCACTTCAAATATATATCAGTGTATCTCCAAAAAAGTAACACAGAATAGCAATCCTTTCTATAAAAGCCTCTTACATTGGTTGTATTATCAAATAAATTTTATAAATGCATTTTACTACACATAACGTTACTTTCCATTAGATACTCCTGAAACATAAAGCAGAATAAAAGCCCATGAAGCCCAAGGCAAAGAAGTTTGTTTAACTATATTAAAACTAGTGTTTCTGAAATGTATTTGATAACAGAAACTTTATTTTGAGTAACTTCCCCTAACAGTCCATAAAATACTAAAACATACTTTGAAAAATGTTGACATAAACTATTCCAGACAGAATGAGGTTAAAAAGAAGTTTCCACAGTAGGAGATTCTATAACATCTCTCAAGAAGTTGTCACAGTGTCTAGCAAACAAAAAACTGTTCTGTATCTGAGATAAATCCTTTATGCTACATTTAAATGTTTCCTGCTGCTGTGTATTTAGTGAAGAAAAACAACTGGTCACCACTTTCTGTGTAAGAAATCATAATCCATTCAGAGACCTTTCTTGGGACATCCATCTAACATTCTTTGCCAAAACAGAAGGAAGAAATACAATGATTAAATCTTTCTTAGATATACATCCTCCATAATTTTTATTTATTAACAATTTCTGTGTCTCTACTTGAAATCACCTACACTTTCCATTATGTTTTTAAGTTATAAAAAACCATTTTAGTTACCTTATCAAAATATGACCTGTTCTTTGTACCATGGTGCTTACAGATTACTGTGAAGTTGAATATCTTGTGTGGGAGTTGAGTTCAAAAGTCAGGAAATGAAGCAAAATTATATAAAGTCAAAAAAGTGAAAGTGTTAGTCACTCAATCCTGTCTGACACTTTTTGAGACCACATGGACTGTAGCCTACCAGGCTCATTTGTCCATGGAATTCTTCAGACAAGATTACTGGAGTGAGTAACTATTCTCTTCTCCAGGGGATCTTCCCAACCGAGGGATCAAACCTGAGTCTCCTGCATTGCAAGCAGATTCTTTACCATCCGAACCATCAGGGAAGCCCATATAAAGTCAAAATGACTCCTAAATCCTGTTCAAAATTCTTGATGGTGGATCAGGACAAGCCATCTCTAAAGATGCCTCAAAGAGATGGGTCACTGTCCAGATCTGGATTAGATGACTGTACCAAATAAATTCGTTGGCTTCTTTTCAGAGGCCATGTAGCATGAAAAATGTACACCTTTAAACAATAGAATCCTGTTCACCACAGTAGAGACTCATACCATGAGGCATCGCAGGAACTGAAACTGAAACTGATTAAGAGGACAAAGCCATATCTCTCATTCTGCTCTCCCCTGGGACTGTGCTTAATGCAGGCAATAGTAAGAGATCGACCACACACTATTGAAGTTGTTGTTTTTCTCTCTTTTTCTCCTTCTCTATTTATTTTTGTTTCTGATTTTAAAAAATTGATCTAGTGTACTTGATCATTCTACTAGGCCGCCATCACTCTGATACCAAAACCAGACAAAGACAACACAAAAAAGAAAACTACAGGCCAATATCACTGATAAACATAGATGAAAAAATCCTCAACAAAATTTGAGCAAACAGAATTCAACAACACATTAAAAAACTCATACACCATGATCAAGTTGGGTTTATTCCAGGGATGCAAGGATTTTTCAATATATGCAAATCAATCAATGTGATACACTGTAATAACAAGTTGAAGGATAAAAGCCATATGATAATCTCAGTAGATGCAGAAAAAGTCTTTGACAAAATTCAGCACCCTTTATGATTCAGTTCAATTCAGTCGCTCAGTTGTGTCCGACTCTTTGCAATCTCATGCCAGGCCTCCCTGTCCATCACCAACTCCCAGAGTTCACCCAAATCCACATCCATTGAGTCAGTGATGCCATACAACCATCTCATCCTCCATCGTCCTGCCGTCAACCTTGCCAGTATCAGGGTCTTTTCAAATGAGTCAGCTCTTCGCATCAGGTGGCCAAAGTATTGGAATTTCAGCTTCAACATCAGTCCTTCCAATGAACACCCAGGGCTGATTTCCTTTAAGATGGACTGGTTGGATCTCCTTGCAGTCCAAGGGACTCTCAAGAGTCTTCTCCAACACCACACTTCAAAAGCATCAATTCTTTGGTGCTCAGCTTTCTTTATAGTCCAACTCTCACATCCATACATGACTACTGGAAAACCATAGCCTTGACTAGATAGACCTTTGTTGACAAATTAATGTCTCTGCTTTTTAATATGCTAAGTTATGATTAAAACTCTACAAAAAAATGAACATAGAAGGAACCTACCTCAACATAGTTAAGGCCACATATGATAAGCCCACAGCAAACATTATTCTCAATGGTGAAAAACTGAAAGCATTCCCCCTAAGAACAGGAACAAGACAAAGTTATCCACTTTCACCATTATTATTCAACATAGATTTGGAACTCCTAGCTACAGCAATCAGAGAAGAAAAAGAAATAAAAGGAGTCCAGATGGGAAAAGAAGTAAAGCTCTCACTGTTTGCAGATAACATGATACTATACACAGAAAACCCTAAAAATACTATCAGAAATTTACTAGAGCTAATCAGTGAATTCCAGAAAGTCTCAGGAAACAAAATTAATACACCAAAATCACTTGCATTCCTATATACTAACAATGAAAAATCAGAAGAGAAATTAAGGAATCAATCCCATTCACCATTGCAACAAAAGGAATAAAATATCTAGGAATAAACTTACCTAAGGAGAGAAAAGAACTTTACACATAAAATTATAAGACAGTTATGAAAGAAATCAAAGATGACATAAAGAGACGGAGAAATAGTCCATGTTCCTGGGTGGGAAGAATCAATAATGTGAAAATGACTATACTGCCAAATGCAATCTACACATTCAGTGAGACCCCTATCAAATTACCAATGGCATTTTTCACAGAACTAGAACAAAACTTTTCACAATTCATATGGAAACACAAAAGACCCTGAAGAGCCAAAGCAGTCTTGAGAAAGAAAAAATGGAGCTGGAGGAATTAACCTTCCTGACTTCAGATTGTACTACAAACCTACAGTCATCAAGACAGTATGGTACTGGCACAAAAACAGAAATATAGACCAATGGAACAAGATGGGAAACTCAGAAATAAACCTATGCACCTATGGGTACCTTATTTTTGACAAAGGAGGCAAGAATACACAATGGGGCAAAGACAGCCTCTTCAATAAGTGGTGCTAGGAGAACTGACGACTACATGTAAAAGAATGAAATTAGAACACTTCCTAACACCATACACAAGGGTAAACTCAAAATGGATTAAAGACCTAAATTTAAGACCAGAAACTATAAAACTCTTAGAAGAAAACATAGGCAGAACACTCGATGACATTAATCAAAGGAAGATCCTCTATGACCCACCTCCTAAGAGTAACGGAAATAAAAACAAAAGTAAACAAGTGGGGCCTGATTAAATTTAAAAGCTTTTGCACAGCAAAGGAAACTATAAGCAAGGTGAAAAGACAACCCTCAGGATAGGAAAACATAATAGCAGATGAAACAACTGACAAAGGATTAATTTCCAAAATATACAAGCAGTTCATACAACTCAATACTAGAAAAACAAACAATCCAATCAAAAAGAAGGAAAAAGACCTAAACAGACATTTTCCAAAGAAGACATGCAGATGGCTAACAAACACATGAAAAGATGCTCAATATCACTCATTACTAGAGAAATGCAAATCAAAACTGCAATGAGTCTCATCACACTGGTCAGAATGGCCATCATCAAAAAGTCTACAAACAATAAATGATAGAGAGGGTGTGGAGAAAAGGGAACACTCTTGCGCTGTTGGCATGGATGTAAACTGATACAGCTACTATGGAAACGGTATGGCGATTTCTTAAAAAAAAAAAAACTAGGAATAAAGCCAACACATCACCCAGCAATCCCACTCCTAGGCATACACCCTGAGGAAACCAAAATTGAAAATGACACACATACCCCAATGTTCACTGCAGCACTATTTACAAAAGCTAGAACATGGAAGCAACCTTGATGTCCATCAACAGATGAATGGATAAAGAAGATGTGGCACATATACACAATGGAAGGTTACTCAGCCATAAAAAGGAACACATTTGAACCAGTTCTAATGAGGTGGATGAACCTAGAGCCTACTATACAGAGTGAGGTAAGTCAGAAAGAGAAAGGTAGATATCATGCTGCTGCTGCTGCTGCTAAGTCGCTTCAACCGTGTCCGACTTTGTGCGACCCCATACACGGCAGCCCACCAGGCTCCACCGCCCCTGGGATTCTCCAGGCAAGAACACTG
Source organism: Oryx dammah (assembly GCF_014754425.2). NCBI lineage: Eukaryota > Metazoa > Chordata > Mammalia > Artiodactyla > Bovidae > Oryx > Oryx dammah. Next base: position 1,993,393 of record NW_024080622.1, read on the forward strand.
GAGTGGGTTGCCACTTCCTTCTCCAATGCATGAAAGTGAAAAGTGAAAGAGAAGTTGCTCAGTCATGTTCGACTCTTAGCCACCCCGTGGACTGCAGCCTACCAGGCTCCTCCATCCCTGGGATTTTCCAGGCAAGAGTACTGAAGTGGGTTGCCATTGCCTTCTCTGAGATATCGTATACTAACACATATATATTGAATCTAAAAAGATGGTACCAAAGAATTTATTTGCAGAATAGCAATGAGGAAACAGACATAGAGAACAGACTTATGGACACAGGAAGAGGGTGAGACGTATGCAATGAGTAACATGGAAACTTATATTACCATATGTAAAATAGATAGCCAACGGGAATTTGCTGTGAGTCTCAGGAAATTCAAACAGGGGCTCTGTATCAACCTGGGGTGGGGGGGTGGATGGGGAGGGAGATGGGTGAGAGGTTCAAGAAAGAGGGGATATATGTATACCTATGGCTGACTTATGTTGAGGTTTAACGGAAAACAACAAAATTCTGTAAAACAATTATCCTTGAATCTAAATATAAGTAAATTTTTAAAAGCAAAAAAACACAAAAAATAATTGATCATGTAGTTGAATTTGTATAAATTACCTATGATGCAAATAGCTATATGTCAAAATGTATTGATTATCATAGTAGTTAATTTTTCAAAAAACCTATTCAATATCTTTGAAATACAAGGGAAGAAGAATCATTATTTTTATTTAGTTTTTTTTTCTTTCAGTAAATATTCAACTAAAAATTATTGTATGTAAAAAGTGGGGGACTTGTTGGACAAAAAGATGAACATGACCCAACCCTTGGTTTGGGACTTCATATTTGATGGACAAAATTATAAAAGCTAAAATCCAAATAGGATTGCATTAAGTATCATAATAATATAGAATGGGAAGAAATTCATCCTACCTAAGTCTAATACTGCACTTAGAAGTGACCTTTCAATCAGCCTTATACAATGAGAAGGATTTTTTCTAAATTCAGAAAGAGGTAGGGGTGTGTGTGTGTGTGTGTGTGCTCATGTCCAGATATATAGGGAGGGGACAAATTTTATACCAATGGAGCAAGAGAAAAGACAAATAGACTTGAAGTGAAAAGTCTGTCAAAGGAAGAGCCCACAATCTAACTTTGCTCCTTATGCTGTTGTAAGGTTGGACAGATAAGGGACACAAGAACTGAAATTGGAAGGGTGGCTGAGCTCAGGTTGTGAAGGACCTTGAAAACTATGCTAAGGAATGTGGACTTAATAGAGAACAAAGAGACCATGGAAATTTCTTGGGATAGGTGTTGTATGTTTAGATCATATCCATAATAGAGTGAATGGAATGTAAATAGAGAAAGCCAAGTTCCTCAAGGCAGCTATTAGGTCTTACTCTAACTTTATTCACCACTGTCAGCAAAATATCTAAGATTTTGCCTTTGCCTTGTATTTTACCTTTTTTTTTTTTTCTGCAAAGACAGTGCCCTGCAAAAACTGTTCTGCTTTATTTGACTACTTTGCCATTTTCACAGTAATTTTTCATTTCCTCCAAGTGAGGATCCCTGTATGGTTTAGTACATATAGCAATATACATAGCTGCTAATTGCAACCAGTCTTGCAACTCAGGTACCTGGCCTCGGCTCATTAAACACAGAAAGCACAAGAAACGGATGATGAAGGGAAACAATCTGAAAATGTTCCCTTCTCATCAATGGTGCTCCAAGTAACACAAGGCTATCGATCATTCATTTTTCCAGCCAGTGTACATCCAATACCAAATATATGCCAGGTTCTATTCTAGATTCTCTGGGCTGCATCAGTGAGCAAAATGGCAAAAGTTA
>NW_024080622.1:1995239-2012955 GCF_014754425.2 Oryx dammah
ATTCTAGATTCTCTGGGCTGCATCAGTGAGCAAAATGGCAAAAGTTAACATTTTAGTTGGGAAGGGAGATTGTCAAGGTAATAGACAACAAGTAAAAAATACAACTCAATATTTTGTAATAATATATAAGGAAAAGAATTTGAAGAATACATATATCACTGAGTGTGTGTGTATATATATATATATATACAAAGAGTCATGTCCGACTCTTTGTGACGCCATGAATCGCAGCACACCGGGCCTCCCTGTCCATCACCAACTCCGGGAGTTCACTCAAACTCACATCCATCGATTCTGTGATGCCATCCAGCCATCTCATCCTCTGTCATCCCCTTCTCCTCCTGCCCCCAATCCCTCTCAGCATCAGAGTCTTTTCCAATGAGTCAACTCTTCATATGAGGTGGCCAAAGTATTGGAGTTTCAGCTTCAGCATCAGTCCTTCCAAAGAACACCCAGGACTGATCTCCTTTAGAATGGACTGGTTGGATCTCCTTGCAGTCCAAGGGACTCTTAAGAGTCTTCTCCAACACCACAATTCAAAAGCATCAATTCTTCGGCACTCAGCTTTCTTCACAGTCTGACTCTCACATCCATACATGACCACTGGAAAAATCATAGTGGTAGTGGTTTAACTTGTGTCTGACTCTTGATAAGTTGTGTCCAACTCTTACGACTCCATGAACTTTAGGCTGCCAGGCTCCTCTGTCCATGGAATTGTCCAGGTAAGAATACTGGAGTGGGTTGCCACTTCCTCCCCCAGGGCACCTTCCCGACCCAAGGATCACTTTCATATATGTATGTATAAATGAATCACTGAGCTGTATACCTGAAATTAACTTGATATTATATATTAACTATACTCAATACAAAAATAAATAAAACTCAAGCCAAAAAAGAAAAGAATATACATATATATATATATATATATATATATATATATATATATATATATAATAGGGCTTCCCTGGTGGCTCAAAGGTTAAAGCGTCTGCCTCCAATGCGGGAGACCCAGGTTCGATCCCTGGGTCGGGAAGATCCCCTGGAGAAGGAAATGGCAACCCACTCCAGTATTCTTGCCTGGAGAATCCCATGGACTGAGGAGCCTGGTGGGCTGCAGTCCACAGGGTCACAAAGAGTCAGACACGACTGAGAGACTTTAATTACTTACTTACTTATATATACAATATGTAAATTATGTATCATGTTAGCAGGTGATAAGTGCTATGAACAGAAATAGAAACTAAATAGATAAAGAATATCTGTAAGGTAGCATGGGCATGGATGAGTTGCAATTAAATGTGATGGTCAACCTGCTCAACAGTATTAATTATAATGGAAATTAAAAGCACAATGAAATAGCAATTCACGCAAGCTAAACTGGCTAAATGAAAATGACTGATAAAAGCAAATATCAGTTAGGAAACTGGAACTCTTATACACTGCTGTAAAAATGTAAAAGGTCAACCAAAACTGTCTCAGGCAATGATAGTGACTGGAGCTAGGGTTGCAGTGACAGAGGCTGAAAGGATATCATTATATCAAAGGACATATCATTGTTTTAGGCAAGTTAGGTTCTCTGTTGTATACACAACCTTACTCAGAGTTCTCCAGTTAGAGTATACCACATGAATGTAAATGCATAATGAAAATAATAATGTAATAAAAATAATATAATATAAATTATATATTATATAATATAATTAATAAATAAAAATAATAATGTAAATGCATAGTGAAAACAACCTCAAGACACCCTGTGAGAATGTAATGAAAAACCAGTACAAAATAAAATACTCATAAATAAAATTCAATGACATTTCTCCATGTTTTGCAGAGAAACCACATTAGAAGACATAGGAAACAGAGAACTATAAGAAATAGATTTAAGGACATTAATTCTACCAATCAAAATTGGCTGCCAATCAAAACTGGTTATTTTCCTGATTTATCTCACTATTTATTACAAACCAACATATTTAGTCCAGCTTCAGTCTGTACAAGTCATAAAAGAAACCGTAGTGTATTTTCAGACTATGGTCTTCTTGGGGTGTAACATTAAGTATTTGTGAAAGGAAGTGGAATAATCAGCCTTCATAGTTTTAATTCCCTTTATCTCTACTGTACATACGTTCCAATGGGGTGATTATTCTAATCATAATGGTCAGCAACAAATTAGTCTATTTAAAAATGTACTGCTAACAAGGGATTCAATCCAAAACTAAATTCTTAAATTATTGTTTAGGAGCATGTACTAATATAAGTTAGCACATGTGCTAATATAAGTTCAAATTCAATCTTAGTGCATGCAAAATGGGAATAGTAGGAGGATATGATGGAAAGGCACAGAATGGGTCAAATTCTTTACACAAATTCTCACTGTGATTCCCTTTAAGGGGCATGGGCTTCCCTGGTGGCTCAGATGGTAAAAAGTCTGCCCGCAGTGCAGGAGACCCTGATTCGATCCCTGGGTCAGGAAAATCCCCTGGAGAAGGAAATGGCAAACCATTCCAATATTCTTGCCTGGAAAATCCTCTGGACAGAGGAGCCTGGCAGGCTACAGTCCATGGGGTCGCAAAGAGTCAGACATGACTGAGTGACTTCACTTCACTTTAAGGGACATAATCCTTAGAGATGTAACCTAAGCTCTTTGATAAATAAGTTAAGCTTGAGGTCTTAAATTTCTGACTTTATGAAAAATAGCACAAATTTGAAACAATATTTATTTTCAATCTGTAGTTACTCTAGAGAAAAACTAACATAACTTAATTCTTCTACCCAATTCTGGACAGTATCTTGTAAAATTCAAACATTTACTCATTGGATCTCCTACCCATACTAACACTCCATCTAATTCATAGGAAATTTAAAAAGAATGGGAGGCTTGATCCGTATCTTGGTATACTTCTGCACCTCTCTCACTTCATCTAGTGCCTCTTCACCCCTGACTCACTCTCCTGCAGCCCATTACCACTCTGTTGCTCCTGAACATGGCAGCCCTGCTTCTCCCTCAGGGCACTGGCACCTAATTTCCCTCTTCTGGAATTCTCTTCCCTCAAATATTCATTGGCTCATGCCCACACTTCCTTCGTGTGCCAAGTGTCATCTTACTTGTGAGTTCCTTCTTGATATCTAAACAGTATTTATCACTCTTCATTCTGATATACATATACAGTGTTATTTAATGATTTCCCTTTACTATAATCTAAATCCTTGAGGTCAGAACTTTGGTTTTTTTACTGCTTTAATCCTAGCAACTGGACCAAGCCTATACTAGGCACTCAAAAAATATTACATGAAGGAAGAAAAAGAAGAAAGACTAGAAAGAGGTTCTGCCTTCTCTGTACTCGTAATGGTGGATTTAGTGTGACTGAGAATCAAAGAAATACTCTGTTTGATACTCTAGACCCAGTGTATGTGCTTTCTTACCCAATAAAAGGTGTTCTTTCTAGTAATGGGCTTCCCACCTTATCAAAATTTAAGAACATATTTAGAAATTATAAGATAAATTTAACCTGGTACTTACTGAATATGTGTCGATGTTACTGAAAACACTTCTAGGTCAACAGAGTTGTGCTTATTCTGCTGACAATTTTGCATATATCTCCTTCATTGTTCTATTTAACACAGAAGAATGTTCATAAAACCAAGACTTCTGTTTTCTTGTAAGTTCACCCCTACTGAATAATAAACAATGTTATAGTCCTTAAGATCATTGCCTTAATAATTAATCATTGCACATGAAAAACAGGATTGTTGGAAATAACAACTGAGGCAGGAAATAACCTGCCGCAGGAGGTTACTAAGCAGCAGAGAATCTGGGTTTTGAGGCCTAATTCTCATCTCTCTTCCAGCGAATAAACAGACCAAAAAGGAGACAGGCCAGGCCACAAAAACATGAGCTGGAAGCCAAACCTCTGTCTCCAATCTCTAAAAGAACAAAATGTAGAGAATATAACTTGCCTCCAAGGATTGCCTGAGCTATTAGTTGATGTTTGCAAAGACTTATCAGGATGAAAGACACTGTAGAAGGGCTTACTGTCTCAGTAACTGGAATGCTATTTTTTTTTTCATGTTGCATTAGAGAATCTTTTAAGAAGCTTTCACCAAAAGAAAAGCCATAACAGCTTTCCAATGGGAAAATTTCCACTCATTCATCATGTTAACCAAGACACTCTGGGGAAGGCCAGGGCTTGCTTTATGAGAGTCTATTGCCATCACTGAGGCTCAAAACACATTTGAACAAAATGACAGCCTGTGGGGATTCAGCATGCTTCTTAATTTGTTGGGAGAGAGTCAAGGAAACTACTTACTGCCATACCAATCCTATGCCCCACCACATTTGCTCCTGCAGGTTAATCACAATATAGCAGATGTACTAAGCCCAAAGCTAAGGCCAGATGCTAGTAATTCACATCTATCCCCCAAATTTCATGATGCTATTGAGTTTTGGTTTCTGTAAAGCAGTGTTTTTTGAAGTGTTTCTTCTACCTCTAGCATCAGCATGATGGAGGAATTCACTGGAAATGCGAATTCTCAGGCCTCATGCCAGATTTATAAAATCCAAAATTTGGGAGTAGAGCTCAATAATCTGTGCTGTAACAAGTTCTCTGGTTGATTCTGATGCCATCCTTCTATTTAGCTTACATTAAAAGAAAAGATCTGTGTGTCAATAATGAACAATTATTGGACAGAATAATTTGACATACTATTAATTCATTAATGTATTTAGCCAATATATATCAAGTGCCCCTTGGGCTCAAATGGTAAAGCATCTGCCTACAATGCAGGAGACCTGGGTTCAATCCTTGGGTCAGGAAGATCCCCTGGAGAAGAAAATGGCAACCCACTCCAGTATTCTTGCCTGGAGAATCCCATGGACAGAGAAGCCTGGTGGGCTACAGTCCACGGGGTCACAAAGAGTCGGACACGACTGAGCAACTTCACACACACACATCATGTGATAAGCCTTGTTCTGGAGGCTTGGGATATACCACTGAACAAAACAGACACAAACTCTGACCTCATGGAGTTTACCTTCTAGTTGAAGTAGGCAGAAAAACAAAATAAGCAAGTTAAATCTTGACACATCTGATATCCAGTATCTCAGAAGATGATCTGTGGTGGAAAAAATAAAGCAATGAAAAGAAGATGGGGAATTGATGAGAAGGGTGAATAAGGTGTTCAGTATGTGCATTTTTGAGTAGGTAAAAGTTGAACTTTGGGTCATAAAACTAGTATGTCAGAGTTTGTTAGAGCTTTTTTACATTGTCTTTATAAGGCCCATTTATAAATTGATTACAGAGATATTGATGTCAGTGTTAAGTAAGTATATTTTAAGTACCTTTCAAAAAGTCTTTAGGACCCCATGGAAGGTAGCTTGCCAGGTTCGTCTGTCCATGATATTCTCCAGGCAAGTATGCTGGAGTGGACCTTAGATCTCCTGCTTGGGCCGCTGAGTTCTTTACCACTAGCGCCACCTGGGAAGCCCTTTTAGTACTTAAAACTAATCTGATCATTATATTAAATCAACTATTTAAAAATTAATCACAGAAAAATATAATTCATAAGTATTAATTTTAAATTTTTGATCCAATTTTCCTAGGATTGGTAGAAACAGATGAAATAAGGCTATAGTCAACTTGGCCATTTAACCTTCGATCGCATCTTTTAAAATGAGTCATCTGGAGGTGGCGGCAGGTACTGTGGAGCAGTGGCAGGACTGGAGCCTCCCACGCTGCCTCCAGTGGGGTTCTTCTCTGCCTGAGAATCTGAGGCTCCAGGCACTGGACTCTGATCCTGGGCTCCTCGCTTGAGCAAGACAACTTCCAGCCACTTCAGTCCAAAGGCCAAGCTATTCCTTTTCTCTTAATGATTAGTAAGAGTATTAGTAAGTACACTACAAGTGAGTATTAGTAAGAACACTACATCCTTATCCACAGAGGCTGTAAGTTCAACTGAAGGGAAATACAAAGATGGAGTGAAGTGCCCCGCTTTCTTTACTCTACCAGTGGTGATCAACGGGGGTGCCACGTCCAACGGTGAACATGAAAATGAAGACACCAAGCTCATGGCAAATGCCCCATGGAAAACGACATCATAGAAAAGAGCTCTCTCGCGGAGAGTACTTGGATAGTACTGGCAGTCTAGACTCCCAGAGACTGAACATGGTTTACACCATAGAAGAACTTCCTCCTTGGTACCTGTGCATATTTCTGGGGTTGTAGACCTACCTGACAGGCTTCAGCGGCATGATCGCTGTACCCTTTCTCCTGGCCATGTGAGTAGCATGTGACCAGTGGGGTGCCAGCCAGTTCAGCGGGTCCATTCTGCATCAGTATCACAAGTTTACTGCATACAACTTTTGGATGCAGGCAGGTGACTGCCTGGTGAAAGATGCACAGGGATAGAGCAGCACTACAGGGAGTAAACGACAGAGCCTCTCATCAAACACCCAGAAAGACACTCTTTCTCCTTTCTTTTCTCCTTTTCTTTAATTTTGTGGCTTTTTTTGGGGGGAGGGTAACTATTGTTTTGACATAGCTCTAGTGTTTTAAGAAATATATTATCATCTTCTCCCCATTTCCTCTACCACAAACACACTTTATAGACACAATTTCTTAAAGTCCTATCTATCGAGGGGTAATTGACATACAGCTAAATTTGCCCCTTTTCACATGTATAGTTAGATGAGTTTTTATCCATGTGTAAAAACCACCACCACAACGAACAGAGCATTGCTATACCCCAAAGAACTCCCTAATGCTTATCTGTTAGTGGCTAGATATTTAAATAGTAAAATAAATTCTTGACCTGAAATAGTTGATACTATACCTGAAATAGCTTATAGCTTTAAAAAGAGGTTATCAAAATTGTACCCAACCAGCTCTCCTAAATCCCTGTGCTCTGTCTGAACAGAAGCCTCCTGGATGGAGCTGGGAGAGAAGCTGGTGGCTGCTTCCTACTGAGGAGTGTACCTAATTGGAAGTGTACCTAATGGTTGATATAATTTTGATATTTACTGGTAAGACTAGAATACCATGGCCTTGAAAATAAAGGTTACGCTTGCCTTCAGTAAAAAAGTTTTCTTTGAATCAACTCAAGATGGATTAGAGGTCCAAATGTAAGAAACATGAATTTATATAACCACTAGAATAAAACAAGTGTACATTCCTTCTTAAGTAGAAAGACTTTTTAACTAAGAAACAAACTCCAGGAACAATAAAGTGGTGATCAATTTGATGCAATTAAATGTCTTCAAAATTTTAAGCTTTGCATCTTAAAAATAGTCATGAAAAGGACAAACTGAAGTACTACATACCATAGATAAGTTTTAATGTGGCTAATACAGAAAGAACTCTTGAAAATCAAAGTTAAAAATATCAAAAATTGTCTAGAAAAAAGGCAAAAGACATGAATAGACAGTTCACAAAAATGTTATATGGCAATTCTTTGCTATATGAGAAGATCATCAGACTGACTTATAATAAGAGAAATAGAAACTAAAGCTTCCTGAGATACAATTTCTCTTTTTTGTCAGACTGAGAAAAAATAACTTTGACAAGCCACTCTGATGATAAAGTTGTGAGAAAACAGGCACTGTTACACACTGTTGTCAGGAGTGAAAATAGTTCGATCTCTGTGAAGAGGAATGTTGCAATATCTAGAGCACATGAGCATTTACCATTTGATCCAGCAAGCTTGCTTCTAGAAATTTTACCCTGAAGATATAATCCCACAAATGTAAAATAAATACAAAAATCATTTTACAGCTGTGTAACTTGTAATGGCAACATATTTAATACAACTTAAACGCCCATCTGTAGGAGACTGGCTACTATACTCTCACAATGAATTACTATGCAGCTCTAAGAAAGAATAAGAAATATCTTTGTGAATTGATATAAAGTTCCAGGATATCCTGAAAAAGTAAGTTGCAAACAGTGTGTGTATGTGTGTTTGAAGAAATAAAGATAAAGTAGAAATTAATTAAATGGTTAACACTGATAGGCAAGTAGGATTTGGGGTGTAGGGGATAGTAATGAGAGTGACACTTTCCTGATATATCTCTTTATATCATTTGATTTTTAAACTGTAAAAAATGTTCAACATATTCAAAATATAAAATCTAAAAGAATGAAGAAAAGCAAACCCTAAAATTGAATACAAGCAGAAACAAGTTAACCTAACTTTACGTCAAATTGTTGACCACATGGAGGAAAGAATTAATTCACAGACTTTAGAACATAGTACTTTGTGTATAGTGAATAGGATATATTCTAAGGGCACACACACAAAAAAAAATACAGAGAAAATTTAAACTTATTATTCATTAGTAGTAAAATTGGTGTAATTCTGGAACTGTACTGTGTGATGCAGTTTGAGCAAGTGAATGAGTATCTTGATGTTGGAAATCAGGATTCTCAGTAAAGGAGAGAGACGATATGGAAAGAAAGAACATAATCCAATAGTAATGGATTGGACTGGTTGTAACATTACGACTCCATGATTCAGAAAAGAGTTGTCAGTGAACACAGGTTCACTAACTAAAGGCCAACCCAGTAATGGTGAGCCCACCTAGTGCTCAGATCTTGGTTTCTAAATATCGTTCTTCACTAAAATGAATCAGGGTTCCTTGGAGAAGTGGTTGACTCTAGGGCTGGGACTGAGAAAAGTCAAAGTTGAGCCTGGAATATCTTGTGTCAGAAAGCAGAAAATAAGGAAGCAGTGGTGGAAACAGCTGCGTCAAAAAGAATGGAAACCTCCTTGAACAGACTGCTTTGGGACAATTTAATTATTAAAATGAATAGCCATAGAAGTATATTATTAAGTTGAATTAAAAAATGAAATAAAGTAAAATGTGAGTCACCTATTGCTAAGAATTGAAACGAATGAAATGTTTTGTAGTTAGCAGAGTAGGTTCAGTTTAGACCCAGATTCCTGGGGAATGTGTTATTTGGATAGTTATGGACTGAATTGTGGCTGCTCATGTATTGAAGCCCTAACCCACAGTATGAATTTATTTGAAAATGGGTCTTTAAGGAGGTAATTAATTCAGGTCATGATGGTAGGGCCCTAAGCCAATAGAACTGATGTCCTTATAAAAAAAGAAAGCAACACCAGAGACTTCTCTGCATGCCCACAGGAAAAACAGAAAGCAGTTGTTTGCAAGTGAAGAAGAGAAGTCACAGCAGAAACCAACCCTCCCAGCACCTTGATCTTGGATTTCCAGCCTCCAGAGCTATGAGAAAATTAACTTCTGTTGTTTAAGTCTCCCAGTCTGTGTCATTCTATCATGGCAACCCGAGCAAACTAATAAACAAGCATAAGCATCTCCTTTTAAACATGGGGAATTATTTGCATTTTGAGAAACTCTGTGGAGACAGCTAAGCAATGTAGGTCCCACGGCCATCAAGACCTAAAGAAGTGACTGAATTCCACATGTCAGTTATGGTCTCTGCCAGAATACTAACCACCTGTGAGTAGTATCACAGGATACTGGGAATAAAAAGTAACCACAGTGACCACAAGTAGAAGGCTTGGAGATAGGAGTAAATTAAAAAATAATCAAAGCACACCTTGTGATTACATCCTTTGTATTAAATATAATTTAATAAGGTAAAGTCCTAGAGAAGGAAATGGAAACCCACTCCAGTATTCTTGCCTGGGAAATTTCATAGACAGAGGAGCCTGCCAGGCTATGGCCCATGGAGTTGCAAAGAGTTGGACACGACTTAGCAACTAAACAATAAGAAAGTTATTTCAGGAACTTTTCTGATGATCCAGTGGTTAAGAACCTGCCTTGCATTGCAGGGGACCTGGGTTTGATCCCTGTTTAGGAAACTAATATCTCACATGGAGCAGCTAAGCCCATGTGCCATACCTACTGAGTCCACAAGAAACAACTATAGAGTCCATGCGCTATGATGAAAGATTCCTCATGATACAACCAAACGAATAAACAAGAGATTCAGCCAAGCAATCAAAGACCATTCTAAGTACAGGCGGGCAAATGCTGATGTGGGTGGAGTGCAGACAGTTCTGTGTAAGATGAGACTGAAGAATCAGGCAGGGGTGGATCATGCAATGATCAGATTATTAAAGAAATGCAAGAGACAAAGCAAGATGTTAAATAAAAACATCCATATTGTGAGAATATCTACAGGAATAAATGACCAGTTTCCCCCGCTGCCCCTCCCCCCAAAAAATGTATTGTAAGGGGAAAAAGAAGAAAGGAAAACTTATACTGAAAAGGATTTAAGTGACATACTGACCAAATACAATATGTGAGCCCTTGTTTAGATCCTGATCTGAATAAATACACTATTAAAAACTATATGAGACAAAACAGAGAATTTGAGTTGGATATTTCCTGAAGGAAATTACTCTGAATTTTTAAAAATATGGTAATAATATTAAAGGAATCATAATTTAGAGATCATACTAAAATATTTAAATATGAAGTGACTTGAATGTCTAGAATTTGCGTCAGAATAATTGACTATAGGGGAAAGGAGAAAATATTAACTGCTTGGAGTACAGATGAAACAAGATAGCCATTGAGTTGATGATTCTTGAAGTTGAGCGCTGGTTACTTGGAGGTTTACTATTCTGTTGTCTTTCCTTTTGTATATGTTTGAAATCATCCATAATAAAAATTTCAAAAGGGAAAAAGAAAAAGAAAAAGCATTATGGGAGAGGGGCAATAGAGCTGCAAGTGCACTAGAGAGAATCAGAACTATTTATCTAAACTCAAGTCTCTTTTCAATCTGTGAATATTGTGCTCAGAAAATTCAAGACACCGCCTACATTCAGAGCAGTTGAAGTCAGATCAATTCTGCTTATAAACTTTTTTTCAATGCTGTTTGAAATATTGACACAGCATTGGGAAATTTTGCAAATTTAAGCAGAAAGAATCCATTTGGAATCTCTCCAAAAGTGAATTACTTTTCAGAAGATCTGCTTCAGCTAGCTGTAATCAGCAACTCAAGTATTTTTTTTAACTCATTGACTATGAATTACATTTCAAACTAATCATCTTGTTTATTTCCTCTAAAATTTCAGAAACTAAGTGATCAGCTTAAAATGTCTGCTCTGCCAGGTCTCTCTTTCAAATCAAAAGCAAGTTTCTACCACAAATACTGCTAATGGAAGAAAAACTATTAAAATATCTTCCAACAAAATAGAACATACAGCAAAAATAAGCCATGAGTTAAGACTGTCCTCTGTTTTTGCCCTGAATCCTCCTGAGTTAGGCACCGATGCTTCAAAGGGCTTCCAGGCCCTACCCCAGTTACAATAACAATTTAGTCATGTATTTCCATTTGTTAATCAGGAAGGAATAAAGGAATTCATAATAAGAACACGTGAATGGGAAAGGGAAGATGAGACTATGGGGCAATTGTCATCCATCAGTTGGCACTTAATTAATATTGTGTGGCCCTTTGAATTCAAATTGTCATTTTAATCAAGAAAATTTTAAATATTCCAGAATGCATTAACTCAAAAAACGTAATCAGAGCTCTGTTCTTCTGCCTTTGAGAAATCCTTTTCAAGGGAGAAATTATAGGAGCCCAAAATACTTCCTCAGCATAGGAATATACCTGTGATAAGTATGTTAAAAAATGAAAAAACAAAAACATCAATGATTTGTCCTGTATCAGAATGTTACTGCTCAAAGGCAAAAGATCCCTCTGATTCTTTCACTTTAAAATTCCTTGCTTCTATAAAGACACAGAAGGTTGATCTTTTGCACAGAACTTGCTTTCTTGGGGAAAGACATCAGTCTTAATATCTAAAACCTTTAAGACAAGCATGTGGCCCATCATTCTGCCCCACCTCCTTGTTTTCTACTTACTAGGTATTGGTGATCTGACCTACCTGCCAAGACTGTCCTCTGTTTTTGCCCTGAATCCTCCTGAGTTAGGCACCGATGCTTCAAAGGGCTTCCAGGCCCTACCCCAGCTACAATAACTCTATGCGGGTATCACCTGCCCTCTACTTATTTACATCTCTCCCTTCCCATTTCCTTGTCAATTATCTTCTCCAGGACTAAAGAAAGTTACTCAGCACTTTTCTCCTCAATGGAAACACAGCTCCGAATCTGCCCCCTTTATGCTCATGCTTACACTCTGGTGATAATAATATCAAACACATACATACTCTCACTGGATAACTAAATGGTTGGATGTCACCAACATCAGGTGTCAATGAAGAAATGAGAAATCAATGAAAAAAGGGAGAATATGAGATCTGTCAATTTTCTAGACAATTTATTTGGAAGGGTGGGACACAGCCAGCTCTGGCAGGAACCACTGAATACAAAAGGCTTCCTATTATGAACAAATGTGATATTTTTCTGAGAATAGTAAAAATATTGTCAAACTGTAAAGTATACATATTGAAAATAAATAGGAGAGGTTGCCATCTACAAAAGCTACAAAGAGCCTTAAAATCCAGATGGCACAATAAAACTCATTTTTGCACCTTCCTCTGGAGAAGAGTTTGAAAAGGACAGGAGAGCTCTGACAAAATCATTGAGATAGAGAAATCGATCTGGCTTGAAATTTATCAGCAGAGCACAAAACAATGAAGTTCTTGATAGGGATAAAGAACGGTAACAGAGGAAAAGAGAAGAGGAGAAAAACTGCACCAAAGAAACAGAACAAAACAAATCAAACCAGGATTCTGTTATTAACATACAGAAAAGTAAAAGGGTTTATCAGAGATGGCTGTTTCTGGCTTGCTGCTGCTGCTAAGTCGCTTCAGTCATGTCCGACTCTGTGCAACCCCATAGACAGCAGCCCACCAGGCTCCCCCGTCCCTGGGATTCTCAAGGCAAGAACACTGAAGTGGGTTGCCACTTCTGGCTTAGGTGATTGGAAATGGGTAGTGTATTGCCAAAATAGAGCCTATGGGAAGGAAATTCAAGTTTATAGAATAGAGCATGGTAGGAGAGAAAATGTTCTCTCATAGTAACCTGAGCTTGGAATTACAGGAATTATGGAATTATGGCAAGAAGCTTACTGTTAAAGGATGTTGTAGTGAGAATATTTGCTTCAGACAGTGCAGTGTATCAGACTAGATGCACCCCATGTCCTGCCTAATTCTTACATGTTTAGCCCAGTAGTTGGTGTGTGTGGAGTTAGAAGAGAAGTTGTTTTCTTGATTATCTCAGAAGTTTGAGTCACTTCAAGAGCCAGAAGGTGTGGGTTCTGTTACTGACTAAATCTCTGTCACCTCCAGGCTTTTAAATCTGTCAGATATGGATAATCAAATTACAGTTGGGCACAAGTTCCCCTTCTTGCAAACCATGAGATTTTATTTCCATCCTGTTCCCACTGAGAATGCCCCAGTCTGTGTCTTTATGCTGGCTGGCCTCACATTTACCCATCATCTATCCATTCCCCACTCACTGACACTATCTTACTGACACATCATACAGTGAGCAACGATAATTACCCTTTTGCTCCATTCTTATTTTGGAAGAAAAAATAAAACAAATGTGGTGCTTTGTAGATTTGAGAGTTTTAATACATCATAATATATCATTTTTTCTGTTGAAATTTTATATATCTGAGAGTTTTATATATTATAATAAGCTCAATCAACTAACATGGGAAAGTTAAACTGGGAAACAGTGGTGCTCAGATTGTCTCTTAAGGACTTTGTAAGGGTCACATGGCAATGTTGCAGCAGCAATGTCACCTTGAGAGGGGGTAACAATCATAGATAAAGTTGAAGTAGAGTCATGGCAGATTCCAGTAACCACAAATCAGGCATCAAGATGAAGGGTACAGACCATGGTACTCTGAAAGCTCTGGGAACAGGTTATGAATGTGCAACAAAGGAAGTTCATTTAAGGAAAGTGGTGTAAAGCTAACATTGGACTGACTGAGACAAACCTCAGGGTCACAGCCCAGGCAATTCCCAGTCAATTGATAAGATAGAGGAAGGTGCTTCTTACTGACCTATCCCCCAGTACGGCACAGAAGAGCCTCTGGAACCCATAGAGAGGAGGAGCAGGTCCAGACACGAGGTGTAGCTCTCCTAGAGTTGGGGGAGGGTGGGGAGTGGGCAGGGTTCCAAGGTTTTGACTCAACAGGAGCATATTGCTTCTGCATCTGGGAGTAGGGAAAGCAAGACTGTTCAGAAAGAGACATGTTAAGACATTCTGACTGGCCTCCCACTCAGTTCAAGATCTTCTGCCTCATGAAGGACAAAGGCCTATTCAAGCTAGTTCAAGTACAGAGAAGGTTGCTTTGAGAATTGAGGAATCTCACAGAAGCCAAAGACTGGGAATAATAGTAACTCCAGTTGTCTTGGGAATCAGACTGGGCAGTCCCTGCAAAAACTAGGCAGCACTCTCCCTCCTTCATGCCACCCGTTTCCCTCTGGTTTTACTTCCTCCCTCTGCTCATGGGCTTCCTCCTTTTCATTACTGAGGCTGGAGCAGGGTCCTCTGGGACTTCTACTAGCCTCTTCCCTTCTCCTCTTGGTTTTGCACACCTGTCACTACTGTCTTCACAGCTCATTCCCAGGTTTTACATTCTTAAGAGCAGCAACCATTAGCTCAATTCATCTGGAAACATATCTCACAGCTTGCTAAGCACCACCTCCTCTTTATCTTTCAAGTTCCAGCATAGATGTCACTTCCTCTGACCAAACTTCCCAGTCACAGCCCCCTCCTTGCTGGTGTCCTCCCTGTGAGTTCCTACAGGCTCAGGGCATATACACAGCCCCATAACTGCCTATTAATATGCCTTTCTCCCCACTAAACCAGAAGCTCAGGGGGTAGGAACTATGTCTTGAGTATAGTTACCTCCCCAGCTCCCAGATCTTTGAATAACTAAATATGGACTCAGTATGTTTTGATAAAGTAACCTACATTAAAGCAACACCTACAAATACAGAAATACTTTCCCTATACTTTTTGTTCTTGATGAGGCCACCTCGTAAATCTCGATATTTCTACAAAAGCACCTGCTATCCTTCCAGTTGCTTGGGCACCTGGCAGAGGGCACACATTGAAGACCTGCTTCTTTTTTATAGCCCTTTAGTGCTCCGTGGCATTAACTAGTGAGCAATGAGTGGGGATTCACTTCCCTTTACAGGCTACAGAAATATCAACATATAAATAAAGTTATGCCAGACTCTTTTTATTTCTCACTGAACAAGAAACATAATCTAAATATGAATTTTTCTTACCCTGGGTAAATCTAAAGTGGACCTGAAATGACATTAAGACTGACTTTTCTAACATGACATTAATACAGTTATCTTTGTAACAGAGATAGAGTCATAGGGATTTTTAAAAGGTAAAGTTCTATGTCTAACACTGCTAACCATGAATTCTATGTTACAGGCCTGAAAAAAGTAAATGAACCCTTCTTCGAAATAAGCACTTGGTTCATTTCTTACCTATATTCTAGTTCTGCTCTATAAAGTTCTTACTAAGTTTGTTTTAAACTGATATGTTTTTTTCTCTCCTTTTATTCTCTCAGTTTCACTCAGGAAACATGTACAGATTGTATAGTCTGCACCAGGCACCTGTTTCTAAGACTTCCAGACAAGAATCTTGCATATCTCATGATGACACATTTGGAGCACATCAACAGTGCCATAAGCAGGGACAAGGCTGTCTGGTCTATGAAGCACCTTCATATAAGAATCATGTGATGCCAACAAGCCCCTTCAATCTTATGGTGGAAGAGATTGCTCAAGAGGTTGTGTGACTTTCTTGAGGTCACTCCAAGTGCACAGCAGAGTCCCACTGGGTTGGTTGGCTCCAAATTCAGTTCTGTGCTGCCTCACATGGTCTCTCATTCCCACTTCTTTATTAGTATGGAGAATGGACAGGGAATATATTGTGTCAAATACTGCTTCTGCAGAAGCACCTGCCTGAGCCCCAGGCTGTCTAGCAGTGCAGCCCAGGTGAACTTGACCTTCCATGTGGCTAAATCAGGGCTGACATGAACTTACAATGAGTGTATAATCTTTTCAAACAGCACGGTCAATAGACGTTTACCCTGCTGAAAATTTCTGTTATAGCATCACACAGCCAGAAATAAAATTGTAAATTAAAAGCTCTACAGAGCATTCACTAGAGCCTGGCACTTTTGTCATTATAAAAACTATTTTTGTCATTATGTTCCAATTTTTGAAGAAAAGGATTGTTCCCTTAACTTCCATTGGTTTCTTAGCAACTGAAAATTCAGTGAAAATATTAGTATGTAGGATTATGTCATTTTTCTCTGAAAAGTAAAAAGCCAATTGTTAGACTGAATCAGTACTTCCCAGCTGCTGGAAGGCACATTTTGTCACCCAAAACAGCTCCCTCGCAGACACTATCCCAAGACCAGATTGGTTGCTCAGCCCTCCTATTCACTCTACTTCATACTATCTCATCTAATCTCAATTCTAATTGAGATTTTTTTTAATTAAATACTTCACCCAACCATTTTGTGACTTAAGTTTTGAAAATGAAAATAGCAAACTAGATGATCTCTTCTAAACCCATGAAATATTATTCTATGAATAAAGCACTAAGTATTTGAATATTAAGCAGAAATCACACCTCAGAGGATGTTGTCGCACCTATGGATTCCAAAAAGTGACCCTTCTGGAAATCTTGAAAACACTTGAATGCTTTGTTAAATAAATAGATTACCAGCCCCAATCCTATATGTGCAGAATCAGAATATCTGTCAGGGAAGCCTAGAAATTTATATTTTTAACATACTTCCTCAGGTGATGCTGGCTTTCATCCTAGTTTGGGAGGTATTAATGAAATCAATGGTTCTCAAAGTGTGGTGCCTAGACTAGCAGCAGCGACATCACCTGGGAACATTTTAGGAATGAAAATTCTCGGGTCCTGCCCCAGACCTACTGAATCAGACTCTCAGGGCAGGGCCCCAGAATCTATGCTTTTTTAAGTCCTCCAAGTGGTTTTGATACAAGGTAAAGTTTTAGGACCACTGACTTAAGCAAAAGAATAATTAAATTTCAATTAAAAGAAATATATACTGAAATCCACTAGGGTAAAGTCCCTGGGTTAATTGCTGCAAGGAAAAAAAGCAGCTCATTTTATACTTTTGAAGTATAGTTCTTCAAACATTCATTGAGAATTTTCTGTGCTAAACACTCTGTTAGAAGCTTCTTAGGATTTGAAACATAGTTCCTAGATTCAAGGAGCTTACAATCTACTAAGACAAACTTTTCCTGTAAAGGGCTAGAGAATAAGGGTTCCTGGCTTATGAGCCACCTGGCCTCTGTGTAACTACTCAGTTCTGCCATCATAAAGGCAGTCTGAGATAACATGTAAATGAATGAGCTTGGTTTCATTCCAATAAAACTGCTTTTATAGATACTAACATTTGGATTTCATGTAGTCAATTTCACATGTCATGAAATATCACTCATCTCAGAATTTTTTCCCAACAATTTGAAAATGCAAAAATGATTTTGGAAGGTCTTGCATAAACATGTAGGGGACAGAACTGTCCTTTGATGGTAGTTCCCTTTAAAGTAAAGTCAATAAGGCAGTAACTAATGAAATCTGAGGGTTTGAGTCTCTGTAATGTCATCAATAGAAACTTAAAAGTCAGGAAAAAGTTTTTTGGAAAGAAAAATGTTGGATTCTGTCTTAAATAGCCTTTTTGGTCACTTCCTATTCTGTTTTTTTCCTAAAGAAAAATGTCTTTTCTTCCATTTCTCTACA
>NW_024080622.1:2012965-2111652 GCF_014754425.2 Oryx dammah
TCTGTTTTTTTCCTAAAGAAAAATGTCTTTTCTTCCATTTCTCTACATGTCTTTTCTTCCATTTCTCATCAACAGAAACAGATCTGATCACTTACATATATATATATATATATATATATATAGTCTTCTCTCCCATACCACACCTCATGAAAATAGCATGATGCTGACAGAAGGTCTTTCTGTTCTTTCCCTATGGATCCAGTTTTACCATTATGGAAGCCAAGACTTTCAGTACTATAAAAGCAGAACATCTTTATCAAACATACACTGCATTGCTCCTTTGCTTCAAGTAGTAGGAGGCAGAGATTGACTACTACTTGGACAACAGTTAGTCTGCAGAAAAGTGGCAGCTTCATCAACTACTGCAGGCTGTAATCCTTTGAAGATTCATAGTTAAATGAAGCTCTTTATTTTTTCAATTGGGGTATAGTTGCTTTGCAATGCTGTGCTAGTCTCTGTTATAAAAGGAGGTGAATCAACCATATGTATACATATATCCCCTCCCTCATAGACCTCCCCTTGCATTCCACCCATCTAGGTCATCACAGCACCCTGAGCTGATGGATGCTCTAAGGTCCATCCATATCTCAGATTTCCACAGTTAAGTTCTAAATGTACAGTTTCTAAAGATTAAAAACCACAGCAATTACATGATACTACTCAAACAGGACACATGACACAATGAATCTATGATGTCAGTTCCCAAATTCAAGTCCATTGAGTATATTGTCAGAAACTCTAGGCACAGCGCCCAGAGTTAGCACCCTAGTGTCCTTGATGCCCAGTCAACTTTGGAAACCTCTCTCTAAACTGTGGTTGGTTAGAAAGTGAATCAGAGAGCCTGTGTGGTTCTGGCCACAGCATGATTTTGGATGACCAGGCTCAGGAAGTGGCATTGTACCATGTTTCTGGGTCATGAAGGGAAGATTTTCAAATGGAACTATAATTCTGAGTTATTCATCACAACAATAGTAGCAATGAAACCCAAAGTTCCCACTCAGAATAAACTGAACAAAGCATGAGCTGGTGGATTATAGAACATCCAAACCAGAGGGAGACTTAGGAATGAAGAGCGTATCTGTCTGCTCCACTGCGTTTTTCACCTGCCGGCCCACTCACTTACCAGTTCCTTCCAGCTCGTAAAGTCAAGCCAAGAATCCCAGAGTTTGTTCTTGACAATCCAATTTTTTTACTTCAGGGTTACTGACTCTATACTCACTCTCAACAGCCGGCTTTCACCTCCTTGCACTCTCAAGAGTCTGCAGATAAGCATCTGGGCTTTCTGCTCCCTGTCTTCATGCATTGCTTTGCCTCCACTCACTTCCTTTGTTGTTGGTGAAAATTTCTCATCTAGCACTTGCTCCTATAGAAATTCCTTCGAAAGATACAGGATTTTGGACATGTGAAAGTTAAACATTTTAATTAGGAAAAAATGACTTAATAGCTTATTAATGCGGAACTACATGCAAGATATAGAGAAATCTCATATTAATTTAATCACGCTATTAGACAAAAGCAGCCTCACTTCTTCAGACTTTCAAGATGGGAGAAATCTGTAGAACCCATTTGGTGAGTTTCAGAGAAACAGCCTGACAAAAGCAGAAATCAAGACAGACTGGGTTAGCCAGAGGGGACCACCAGCTCTCTAGGGAATTCGTACCTTGTTTTGTATGAAATTAAACTTAAATTAATTAAAGTCATGTTTCCCTTTCTATTGCATAAGTTTAGGAACTCTCAAATAAACCTACAAATGCACAAACTTCTGTAGATACTATATTTTAAGACAGAAAGCAGGAAAGGAATAGGACATTACATTTTAAATTACTATCAAAATTCTGATGCAGCATGAAATAGTAGGTAGTTGACACTCCTTCAGAAAATATCTCAATAAATCTCACCCCTGTCTTGGTGCTAGGTGTATCACAGGCGTCATCACTCCTTCACTGGATAAGACAGGATTTAGTCACTGCATAATCAGCTAAATCATCTCAATTAGCCAAGGCCAATAAGTATTCTAAGTTTTAGGTGTCCATAGTGCTACTGCTACTTCTAGGAATATAAGAAAAATCGGGCAATAGGTTTGTCATTAGCACACCTTCCCACTTAACTTACTGATACATTTCTGTGAATGGGAAGGTGTCTTCTCTTAAGACTTGCATTCCCTCAGAGCGTATGCATGCCTCAGACCTCTTATCACATCACCTATGCCTCAACCTGCTCTCCCAGAGAGGGCTAATACTGCAAAATCACCAGCCAGAACACCCTGACGCTCAGAGATCAGATCCTAGATGTACTTCAAAAAGAAAACAATCTGATTGAAGTGATTCACAAGTGGTACAAATAACTAGTGTGTTTCAATAATTGGGAAGTGAAAGTTCTCTATGAGTTTTATGTCAGGAAAACCTTTCTCTGAAAGAGGTGAATACTCGAATTAGACCTTTATGAATGGGTGAAACTTATGGGCAGGAATACGAATGGAACACCTACAGGTTAAATAAACAATGTGTGTCTGTCCCAAATTTCTGAGACGGACAGTGCCAGTAGTTAATCCAGCATCACTCCACATGTTTGAGAACATTTGTTGATATCTAAATATAAGGGGAGAAAACATACTTGAAAAGAGGCAACGTTAGCTCAGAAACTTGTCTAATGTTAGGTTGCATTCACCAAGTCCTGCTTCATAATGCTTTTTCTGGGTACACCAAAAGACTGCATTTCCCAGCATCCTTGCATTTAGTTGGAGCTTTGTGACTAGTTTAAGCCAATAGATGTGAGCAGAATTGTTATGTGTCATTTCCCTGCTAAAATACCTAGCCCCTATTGGGGCTAACTGAATGCTTAATGATATTAGGATATTATGTCATCTTTTAGGTGTGATAATGATATGCAGATGATGCTTTTAGAAAGAATCCATATCTTTTATTTTTAATTATTTAATTAACTATTTTTGGCTATGCTGGGTCTTCGCTGTTGCTCACTGGCTTACTCTAGTTGTGGTGAGTGAGGACTACTCTCTAGCTGAGGTGCATGGGCATCTCATCACGGTGTCTTCTCTCGTTACAGAGCACGGGCTCTTGGGTGCAGGGACTTCAGTAGTTTCAGGTCTTGGCCTCTAGGATGTATCTCAGTAGTTGTGGTGCACAGGCTTAGTTGCCTTGTGTGATGTGGGATCTTCCTGAACAAGGGATAAAATCCCATATCCTCTGCATTGACAGGTGGATTCTTAACAACTGGACCACCAGGGAAGTTCCTCCATATCTTTTAAAGGTAGATAGAGAAGAACTTTCTGGGACCAGTTTAAAAACAGTCCAGTGAGAGTAGGAAGGGTAGGTGGGAATACAAGTGAAGTAAAATTTGCCCTGGATTGATTACTATTGCATATAATTGAAATTTACTATCATAAAACATTTTTAAAAGATGAGCTGGTGTGAGACCCTCTTGCCTTCCCCTCCTGCAATACTGCCTAAATAAAAGGAAATATTTACCTTCCTATAACCAATAAACTACCTATTTTAGAGGCAAGGCTGTAGGACATCACAGAATGAAATCCCAGGTCACAGCTTAGAACAGAGTAGTCATGATGACCCAAAGTGGATCTGGTGTGAACAAGAGCTAAATCTTTGTCTGTTATTGTCTGAGATTTGGGAGTTGCTTGATATGTCGGTATATCCTAACCTGAATAACACATAGAGAGAGCTGATTTTGAAAATAGTTTAGCCTGGAAAACCCTATGTGTCTGGAGCTAGAAAAAAAAGATAGTATATAAAATAACTGTCTGCATAAGAAATTAGCAGGAATTTGGGGAGGCACAGCACAGAGACACAGATTGATGGCAAGAGGGAAAAGCTGGGCAGCACATGGAAGTCAAGAGACTTACAGAAAAAAAAAATCAACTAAGAAATCACCCAGGGCAGGGGTGGCTATAAAACTTTAAAAAATGGAACTATCTAACAAGTTAGATAATCTAAAGGAAACAAATAAATTTCTCAAAACATAAAACCAATCAGGACAATATAATGAAGAAACAGAAAATCTTGGTGCATCAATAGAGTAAGGAGATTAAATCAGTAATCAAAAATCTCCTAACAAAGAAAAACCCAGGGCTAAAAGGCTTCATGGTGAATTCTATAAAGTACTTAAATACGAATTAATACCAATCCTTCTCAAACTGTTCCCAAAACCGTGAAGAGGAGAGAACATTCCTAAATTCATTTTACAAGGCCTACATTATCCTGATACCAAACCCAAATAAGAATATTACAGGAAAAGAAAACTACAGACCGATAACACTGATGAACATAGAAGAAAACATCTTCAACAAAGTAAACAATTCAACAGCACACCAAATGGACCACACATCATGATCAAGTGGGATTTATGCCTGGGATGCAAGGATGATTCAACATACACAGGTTAAATGAGTGATACACTGCATTAAGAGAATGAAGGATAACATTCAGAGGACCATCTCAGTCAATGCAGAAAAAAGCATTTGACAAAGTTCAGTATCCTGTCACAGTAAAAAGTCTCAAAGAATTAGATATGGAAGGAATTGTACCTCAACATAAAAAAGTTCACATGTGACAAATCCAGAACTAATATCGCCCAGCAATTCCACTTCTAGTTTTATATTTGAAGGAAAGGAAATCATTCTCTTGAAGAGATATCTGTACTTCCATGTTCATGACAGCATTAGCCATAACAGCCAAGACATGAAAACAACCTAAGTGCCTGTCAATGGATGAATGGATAAAGAAGATGTATAGGTTCAGATATATACACAGTGAAATATTATTCAGCCAAAAAGAGAAGAGAATCATGCTCTGTGCAATGATGCGGGTGAACCTGAAGGACACTTTGCTAAAAGAAATAAACCAGACAGAGAAAGAAAATTTGTATGATCTACCTTACGTGTAGAATCTTTAAAAATAGTCAAATTCATAAAAACAGAGTAGAATGGGGACAACCAGGGCTGTGCAATGGGTAGAATGAGGAGACATTGGTCAAAGTGTAAAACTTTCAGTTATAAGATGAATAAGTTCTGGGAATCTAATGTACAGCACGGTGAATGTAGTTGTGCTGTGCTGTGCTAAGTCACTTCAGTCATGTCTGACTCTTTGCGACCCTATGACTGTAGCCCACCAGGCTCCCCCATGGCTCCACGGGATTCTCCAGGCAACAATACTGGAGTGGGTTGCAATGCCCTCCTCTAGGGGATCTTCCCGACTCAGGGACTGAACCTGCATCTCATGTCTCCTGTATTGGCAGGCAGGTTTTTTACCACTAGTGTCACATAGGAAGCCCCGAATATAGTTAGTAATACTGTATTGTATACTTGAAAGTTTCTAAGAAAGTAGAGCTTAAGTGTTTGCACTCCCCCCACAAAAGTTAACTAAGTGAAATGATGGTAATGGCTATGTTAACTATGTTGACAATTGTGACTATTTAACAATGTATAAGAATGTATATGTATCATCACACTGTATGCTTTAAATATATATAATTTTATTTGTATATTATAGCTTAATAACTCTGGGAAAAAAATACTTACTGTAGGTCTATTCTGGGTTCAACACTATAAAATCTACTGGAGATAAAAAGGAAGGCATGGTCCCAGCCCTAGAAGACCTCACATCAAAGCAGAAAAGAGTCACAGCCATTAAGAAACAATGAAAAGTATTTAAAAAAAAGAAAGAAACAATGAAAAGTATAACAAGATAGATGTAAATGCTGTTGGAGCATCAGATGTATCAAACACTATGGATAAGAAAGTTCTGGCAAGAAGTCCTAGAAACAATACCTAAAGGAGTATGAGCTAAGGATAAAGAAAAGGACATTCCAGAAAAAGGAAGAAGTCTGTGAAAAAGCTTTGAGCCAAACGAAATTTGGTATATTTGGGGAACTGAAAGTATTTTAGGATAGATAATGCCTAACATTAAAGGAGAGATGTCAAGAGGTAAGGCCAAAAAATCAGCAAGGGCCAAATCAAAATCATATATCTCCACTCTAAAGGTTACAGGAAACCACTTACTATTTTAAGATAATTAGGAGGATCAAGTGCTAGCAGTGTGAGAATGGATCTGAAGAGGTACAAAACTGGGGGCAGGGAGACAAGGTAGGAGTCTATTTGCAGTAAACCAGGTAAGACTGGTTGAATGGATGAGGGCCTTAACCAAGATGGTGCCAGAGTGTGGGAGATAGGTGGTCAAATTCTGGAGAAACTGAATGATCAGAACCACAGCCCTGGTGACTACTTGACTGTGAGAGGTGAAAGAGACAGTTGATAAAATGATTGCCAGGTGTTCTAGCCTGGACAACCATTATGGTGATCTGAATCCTAGAGGTTTCTATACTGTGGGGTAAGTTGTTCAGAGACTATACTTCACTCCTCATAGGGTGATAAATGCAGAGGCTGCCTTACAAAATACAATGACTCCTTTATCCTCTAACTTTTAATTACACATTCCTATACAACTTGAAAGTAGACACATTTGCCATTCAATGTCACATCATTCAATTGATCAGCACACTATTCACTCCAGGCCAGAAAAGCTATTGATCAAACACACAGAAGTGCTGACAGCGTACAATTGGCCTCTGGAGATAAAATAGAAATGTGAACGATAAAAGTATTCTTGTCACTAGCATATCTTGAGTGGCGATTCCCAATTAGTAGTGGTCCTCTGTGTGATTTGACAGGCCAACTGATCAAAATTAAGAAGTAAGTTCCAAAATGCATCCAAACTTTTTGGTAACATAAATTATTTCACAATCATGCTCTTTTTAGGTAAGCGTTATGCTCTTGATCTTCAGACTGTTTTACTTATAAGCCACGGTGATTAGTTACTAGCTCAGCATGACGTCCGTGCATTAGAATGACCCTACTAGGAAAACATTATCTTTACTGGACTAAGAGATAATTTTAGCATTAACTTAAAATTAGGATGTTATAGTATAAAGATATCAAGCTTTATAGCCAGAATATATAAGTTCACAATCTGGCCAGGTTGAGTGACCAAGGGCAAGTCATTGAACCAAATTTACCAGTGAATGCATTACTCTCATTACTGAATCCTCCTGCATCCCAGGGATAAATCCCACTTGATCATGGTGTATAATCCTTTCAATATGCTGTTGAATTCAGTTTCAGTTCAGTTCAGTCAATCAGTCGTGTCCGACTCTTTGTGACCCCATGAATCACAGCATGCCAGGCCTCCCTGTCCATCACCCACTCCCAGAGTTCACTCAAACTCATGTCCATCGAGTTGGTGATGCCATCCAGCAATCTCATCCTCTGTCGTCCCCTTCTCCTCCTGCCCCCAATCCCTCCCAGCATCAGGGTCTTTTCCAATGAGTTAACACTTCGCATGAGGTGGCCAAAGTATTGGAGTTTCAGCTTTAGCATCAATCCTTCCAATGAACACCCAGGACTGATCTCCTTTAGAATGGACTGGTTGGATCTCCTTGCATTCCAAGGGACTCTCAAGAGTCTTCTCCAACACCACAGTTCAAAAGCATCAATTCTTCAGCACTCAGCTTTCTTCACAGTCCAACTCTCACATCCATACATGACTACTGGAAAAACCATAGCCTTGACTAGATGAACCTTTGTTGGCAAAGTAATGTCTCTGCTTTTGAATATGCTATCTAGGTTGGTCATAACTTTCCTTCCAAGGAGTAAGTGTCTTTTAATTTCATGGCTGTTTGCACATGGTAAATTTGGGAAACCATTCGCCCATGTATCTTACCACCCAAGAGTATAAATTAGATGATAAATGGAAAGCAATCTATAGTTATATAATTTTTCATTGTTGACAAATTTTCATAAGTACTATTGTCATTATTATTATCTTGACCTTTTCAATGAAAGTAATATGGTGGAAGGGATTATTCTATAATCTATCACATAAATGCATTTAAGATGACTATGAAGGAAAGATTAATTGTGAGAGAGTACTCTCTGCCTTCTACATACCTCATATTTTCTTTCTCCTCAGTTCAGTTAAAGCAAAAGCAAAAAAAAAAAAAAATTCTGAGAAAAACTAATAAATGACAGAGTACTTTCTCCTAGCTAAATTCAGAAAAAGAGAAAATCCAAAGGAGAAGGAAACTCAGAGAGAAATTCATAAAAGAGTATTTGAACCAGGAAAATGTAATAAGGAGTGTCAACAAGTTACATATAGAACACAAAT
This sequence comes from Oryx dammah, assembly GCF_014754425.2. Classification (NCBI taxonomy): domain Eukaryota; kingdom Metazoa; phylum Chordata; class Mammalia; order Artiodactyla; family Bovidae; genus Oryx; species Oryx dammah. Next base: position 2,021,158 of record NW_024080622.1, read on the forward strand.
AAGATTTTAGAAAACCCAAGTTTAGTAGTAGAGCAACTACTAAAAGGATGGGAAGTCAGAGAAAACATCCATCTTTTGAATCTGCTTTATATGGTTGTAGAGCAATTTACTCTCACTACTTTAAAAAAAGAGATAATTATTACCAAAACAAGGGAAAAGGATATTAAAATTTTGGTGAACTTTACAAATGCTAGAAAATAAGTCAAGTATAAGAGGAGACCATTAGGAGGAGAACTGACTTCCAGAATGAAGAAACTGTGGATAATAAAAACAGATTAATAAAACAGGTAAAAACACAGCACCATTACACCATTGTAAAGAAAGAGAAACCTAAAGAAAAAAGCATATCCAATTTGAAAATAATCTGTGTGCTAAAAGGTGTAAACATGCAAACAAAGTGGGAAGCTTACCTAAGAAATAAAGATAATTTTGGACTGTCAATATATCTAATTCTAAATCATAATTATTAGAATTATTATTAATTCTAATAATATTAACAGATTATTAATATAGATTGAGCTTCCCTCATGGCTCAGATGGTAAAGCGTCTGCCTACAATGTGGGAGACCCAGGTTCAATTCCTGGGTTGGGAAGATTTCCTGGAGAAGGAAATGGCAATCCACTCCAGTATTCTTGCCTGGAAAATCTCATGGATGGAGGAACCTGGTAGGCTACAGTCCATGGGGTTGCAAAGAGTCAGACACGACTGAGCAACTTCACTTCAATATAGATTAATAATAGATTATTAATAGAATATAATATAGATTAATATATATATCAATATTATATCTATTGATCTTGGAGAAGTATGAAAAACCAGCTGGGCATGATCTTCAGTGAAATATACTTGGGTGCCTACTTGTCACATTTTTACAGTTTGAAACACATAAACAAAAGAATATGAGCTCCAGTTTCATCCACGTCATTAGAACTGATTCAGATGTATTCTTTTTAATGGCTGAGTAATACTCCATTGTGTATATGTACCACAGCTTTCTTATCCATTCATCTGCTGATGGACATCTAGGTTGCTTCCATGTCCTGGCTATTATAAACAGTGCTATGATGAACCCTGTATGCGAGACAGCAAAAGAGACACAGATGTATAGAACAGTCTTTTGGACTCTGTGGGAGAGGGAGAGGGTGGGATGATTTGGGAGAATGGCATTGAAACATGTATAATATCATATAAGAAGTGAATCACCAGTCTAGGTTTGATGAGGATGCAGGATGCTTGGGGCTGGTGCACTGGGATTACCTGGAGGGATGGTGTTGGGGGTGGGGGGAGGAAAGAGGGGGGTTCGGGATTGGGAACACATGTACACCAGTGGCGGATTCATGTTGATGTGTGGCAAAACCAATACAATATTGTAAAGGGGGAAAAAAAAAAATATGAGATCTTGAGAAGAAATTTTAGAATATGTTTATGTCTGGATTCTTGGGAACTGAAGGCCAGGGCCTGGTGAATGTCCTGAGGTATTAATTTTGCCATGAGATTCACCAAAAGAAGAGTTTGGGGTTTTTTCTTTTTTTTTCAGGTCTCCATATGGGAAGAGGCCACAACACAAACCTGGAGTGGCTAAGATGAGATGGTTTAGAGAAGAGGAAGCTGGAGCTCAAAGGAGTGTAGGGCAAGCACTTCCTTACTGATGACAGAACATTTGATAGAAATCACTCTGGTGAGTTGAGAGGAGTCTGATGTAGCAGATTATATTTGTTCTGGTCCTCCTGTCTCTTCTGACTACACATCTTACTTTTCTAGAAACTGTAACCTCAAGAAAGATGGGTAGCATATATTACTATACATTTAAGAATGCCCTGATGCTCAAACTTGAGGCACAAGGCTGGTTCCAAGAGAAATAAAAACAGAATCCAGTAAATATGATTTTTCTCCTTGATGACAATCTAATGCCTATACAAGACACACAAAAATATATGTGGGCTAAAATCTACAGAATAATTTAAAGCATGCAGTATCTGTGCAAATACAAAAAAGAAAAATCTAGAGTTTTCTATTATGGCAAAAAACTAAGACAAATTAATCAGGTTATGATTATGTTAAATAAATTTTCATGAAGTCATATTAAATAAGAGAATGTCTAACAATATTACATGTGTCAGTTCCAAACAATATAGTTAGTAACAATATATTCTGAAGAACTATTGATTAAAAATGAAAAATATAGTTGTACCTGGAAGCCTTATCAGTTTATAATATCGTTTAGTAAATATAAATTAAAAATAAAGATAAATGCAATTTTAAAATGTGCATCAAATAACATATGACATAAAACTAACCCTGTAATAGTAAAAATTTAATGACAAAACAGAAAAATAACTTTTTAAATTAAGTCCATACAGATTAGTTTTTAGACTTGCTTAGAAAAGAAAAATACAATAAATATCAGAATGGGAGAATATATATATATATATATATCTTATATTACCTTGTCATATGATAAATAACAAAAGCAGACTCTAAAGTTACTCAACTATGTAAGCATTTAAAAATTATACCCTAATGTCTGTGTCATGGAAAAAAATCCAGACTATAATAAAGTATCATTTAAAGGATATATATATGTATACATAAAATTTACATACAGAAGAAAAAACATATTACTAGGTATATATTGATATAATATAATATAATATTACCATAGGATACTAAATGCTGAGGAGATATAAATAGAATCTAAGGCTCATTGTTTTACTTTTTTCCTAGTGGAAAGGTGCTTAAATTTATTAAAAATCACAGAGTATAGTTCTGTGGTGGCTCAGAGGTTAAAGCGTCTGCCTCCAATGTGGGAGACCCGGGTTTGATCCCTGGGTCGGGAAGATCCCCTGGAGAAGGAAATGGCAACCCACTCCAGTATTCTTGCCTGGAGAATCCCATGGACTGAGGAGCCTGGTGGGCTGCAGTCTACAGGGTCACAAAGAGTTGGGCATGACTGAGTGACTTTACTTACTTACTTATAGTCCTGTGGAAGTAAAATCCAAAGGAGGCAAACTTCTTTGCTCTGTGTGTATGTGTGTTTCATAAGATTTATCAAGGCTTTGGAGACAAAAAATACTATAAATGTATTTATAAGAAGAAGCAATAAAAGTCTCATATATGAAACATTTAATCTAGACCAGTCACAGTACTGGACACTTTTCATTTTTATCTCATTATCATCCAGCTCTCCATTACCTATACTACTTGTTACTCTCAGCTTTAACCAAATCACACGCGATAGAAACTGGCCTATCAAAGAGAGGAAGGGTAGAAGGCTGGCATAACACTGCCAGGGGGCTTTTGTTAAGTGGTAAATTTGAATGACAAACAGAAAACTTAAGTCATTCTAAAGCAGCTAAAACAAACATCACAAGAAATTGGTTGTAAGATAAAAGGGAAAGAATCTGGTGTGACATTTTATTAAACATGACATTGTGTTATTTATATTACACACCATGCTTTTATAAACAGTTTCAATGGTACAGAAATTAAGATGTTGATATTCATTAATATTTCACTTTCTCAAATGATTTTCAACTATGCTTTAGTCTCACTTCAAATAATTGCCTCTAGCTCTCCATATGCTCTTCAAAACTGATTTTAGAAGTTTCAAAAGAACATGAGTCTAAACATATTTTTCATAGTTTTTGTTACAATCATCATTGATAGCATGTTGCCAATTAATAATCTACTCCACAGAGAAAACCTCTTGAGGTCCTATTTATAGAAGATTAAGACGCTTACTCCTTGCAAGAAAAGGTATGACCAACCTAGATAGCATATTCAAAAGCAGAGATATTACTTTGCCGACTAAGGTCCGTCTAGTCAAGGCTATGGTTTTTCCAGTAGTCATGTATGGATGTGAGAGTTGGACTGTGAAGAAGGCTGAGCACCGAAGAATTGATGCTTTTGCACTGTGGTGTTGGAGAAGACTCTTGAGAGTCCCTTGGACTGCAAGGAGATCCAACCAGTCCATTCTGAAGGAGATCAGTCCTGGGATTTCTTTGGAAGGAGTGATGCTAAAGCTGAAACTCCAGTACTTTGGCCACCTCATGGGAAGAGTTGACTCATTGTAAAAGACTCTGATGCTGGGAGGGATTGGGGGCAAGAGGAGAAGGGGACGACAGAGGGTGAGATGGCTGGATGGCATCACGGACTCGATGAACGTGAGTCTGAGTGAACTCTGGGAGATGGTGATAGACAGGGAGGTCTGGCGAGCTGCAATTCATGGGGTCACAAAGAGTCGGACACCACTGAGGGACTGAACTGACTAAACTTGAAAGTGAGGTTAAAGGTAAAGAAACAAAAAGTACTACAAAATAAACTAGTTTTGCATTATTTGTACAGCTTCCCACATAAATACCATATGCTAGATATACTATACATTTAAATGTTTAAATAGCCCTTTAACCAAGCCAATAATGCCATCAATTTCTGTGAAAGGCTTGTCATTGAATCAGACATTTCCCTTTGTCCTAATTATATCTGTAACTCTTACAGACAAATGGTGACATAACCAAATGTATCTTTACAAAATAACTATTTGTTTTTATTTGCCACTTTAACCTTTCCTCTCCTTGAATAGGATGTGATTGTTTTTTCCTCAAAGTACAAAACCAAAAGATAACATGGGAGGATTATTAAAAACTATCTAATGAATACCAAGGTAAATTTCCAAAATGTGATTTCTACTGATTTTGCAAAAATGCAAGTCATTTAGACTGGATTCTCTGGAAAGAGTAGAACAGACCCTTACATTACCTACAGGCAGAAATAAAATAGCCCGAGCACAATCACAGCAGAGAACAAAAAGAGTGGTGAGTAAATAACCACCCAGCGGACGTTTCAAGACACTTTACAAACACTTCTTATGGTGAGCATTTCTATCCCAATGATGAACTGAGTAAGAAAAGTGGAAGTAGCTGTTCCAAAAGAGAATCAGTAATGAGGTGATGGAGCAAAGACAAAGCTGAGTAAAGGGAACAGCTGCTGGTCACTCCGCCCTTGTGGTCAGTGTACTGAATGCTTCATGTTTTGTTTTATCCTCACAGCACTCTAGAAGCTAAGCATCATTATTCCTACCACCCTCTTACAAACAGATCAAGGCACAGAGAAGTTAGGTGATGTGTCCAGGGACACAAAGCTAGTAAATTGTAGGGGCTAGTCTTTAAAACTCAAAGACAAAGCGCTCAACCATTCTGCTCACACAGCCTCTGAAAGTAATTTTAATGTGACTCATAATATTGGTTATTTTTGTTTTTGTGTGAAAACAGTCAGAAGAACTCCAAATCTTGAATGTCCTGAGACAAAACAGTAGCAAAGCTTTATTTCAACAGATGTCAAGAAAAGATTTTTATTTTCATTTTTAACCTCATTGACTACTGGGGTTGTGTGGCCACCTTGGCCAAAAATCTACAGAGACTGAGGTGACAGTGATGCCAGGATGAATTCTGTTCATATTAAGTCTTGCATTCAACTACACTGCCAGTGTTGAAGTCACTGTGTGGTATTTGGTGGAATAAAAGTAAAAAATTATATTTTGAAGTAGTCATGACTAGATATTTAAAAATGAATATCTAGACCTATTTGTATAAGTGGCCCAAATCCAAAACTTGCAATAAATATGTGGCATCAGTCCAATTATCTCATCAGTTTAACAGTGGGTATGCATAAATTGACATCATCTCAATTTCACACTTATGCAAAGTCCTCTTTTAGGATGGATCAAGGTAATTGACAAATTTTCAGACTAAATTTAAATTCTTAAAGACATTTTAGAGGCAATACCAACTATAAAACTGGTAGGAAAAGTATCTTCAAAGAACATGATTTCACTGAACACAGTATGAAAAAAATATGATAATGGAAGCAAAAACATGAATGAAAATCAAGGAGAAAAGGGGCTTTTGAGACATAAGCTATTCAATGAACAGATGGATTGAAATTTGACAGTTTTCATCATCATAACGTACACAATTCCCATATCACACACATGCAAACACAATAAGGATTTTTAGTGCAGGCAGTGGCATCCTAATTCTATCTGCAAGAGTATTCTCTAGACACACGTTTCTGCTTCTTTTAAAAAATAATCTTCATTTTATTCCATTTTTAGGATAATCTTATCTCACAAATATATTTTAATGTTGAGTAAATAATTGATTATGTTAGTGGCTGAAATTACATATAACCAGAAGGACAGTTTTTAAATATAAATTTATTTATTTTAATTGGAGGTTAATTACTTAACTATATTGTATTGGTTTTGCCATACATCAACATTATGTATAACTTTTAATAGGAAATTTGTGATGAAGAGCAGCATCTCGCAAGACTGGTCTCCTGAACTGACCAATTAAAATACTCTAACAGCAGAAGAGAGTGACTGGGTCTGTAGGACTATTTATTGATTTAACAACTTGAAGTGGATGTGGAAATATCTCCTTTGCTATTAAATCATGTTACTAGATCATGTTATTGGACTCCAGTGTAGAGTTTATTAAATACTCTGGGTCATGTCTCCAAGTCAGTTAAATTAAAAACAGTCTCTATCAGTCCAAAAGTATATATGTATTTACATAGCTTATGACCAAAACAGTCTTTTAAAAACGGTCTCATGCTACTTTGAGGCTTCCCAGGTGGCACTAGTGGTAAATAACTCACCTGCCAATGTAAGAATCGATGTAAGGAGATGTAAGGTGTAAGGAGATCACCAGAAGGAGATAAAAGAGGTGGGGGTTCAATTCCTAGATTGTGAGATCCCCTAGGAGGAGGAGGGTATGACAACCCCTAGGAAGAGGAGGGTATGACAACCCATTCCAGTTGTTATGGTATGGCAATTTCATTCCAGTATTTTTGCTTGGAGAATCCCATGGACAGAGGAGCCTGGTGGGCTACAGAACACAGCAGGGTCACAGAGTCAGACATGACTGAAGCTACTTAGCATGCATGCTGCTTTTAGCCATATACCTGAAACAGGAAAGAAAAAATTTCCCCAAAACAATGCTAAGAGTCTACCACATATGAAATGTTCTTCTTTCAAAGAAATATACTGTGGTCTTGAAAACTGTTTCATTTAATCTGCATTAATTGCAGTTAATGAAAAAGACTATTGCAGGAGGTCACTGGAAGATGTAACTTATGGTTGACCCATGAAATAGACCTGGGCAGTCAGAGGCTCTTCCCCTCCCCGCCCCACCCCCAACTCCCATGCTTGGAATATGCACTCTGCCCATGGTTTCCACAGTGGGAGATGTTCCAAGGACATAGTCCTGAGAGAGTAAACTGTTGATGAGGCCATGTGGACTGAACCCAGTTCAGGTATCTCTATTTTTTTTTTTTTAAGTTTCTGGCAGGTAGGGACAGAGATATATTCATCTTGTAGCCACCTAAGACAAGTCTCAAACCTGAGATCCCTTGCTTATTAAACTCAATGCCTTCCCATCTACAGTGATCCCTATCTTTCTTCACTTGCCCCTTGCCCTTTGTGCTCAATTTTCAAACCAACAATGACCAAAGGTAAGAGCACGGCCTCTGAAACCAGACCATCTGTTTCAGCACCCCAGCCCTGTCTAGGAGACCTAAACAAGTTTCATAATCTCTTTACACCTCCATATTTTTCTCAACTATGAAATGACATCTACTGGATAATTCTGTTCAGAAGAGTAAATGAGTTATTTTATGTTATTGAATATCTTCCAAATAATCTATGTTATACCAGGGATTCTAACCTCTGGGATCTACTGCTTGATATCTAAGGTGGAGCTGATGTAATAATAGATACAAATAAATCACACAATAAATATAATGCCCTTGAATCATCCCAAAACCATCCCCCCTCCTTGGGTCCATGGGAAAATGGTCTTCCACAAAACCGGTCCCTGGTACCAAAAAGGTTGGAGGTCACTATCTTATACTAAAAAATGGAAGAAATACCATAGTCAGGTGAGGTTATATGATTTCTACAAAGTCACAAAGTTAATAAGTATCAAAGGTGGGCTCGCTGGCCTCCTGCGTTATATCATGTGTCATTTTCTCTGTGATCTTCAGGCCACAACTTTAAATTATGTGATAATTTACTTTCTTTCCAATGTAAACTTTTGCATAGATTCTTTGATGATATGCAGAGAATTCTCCTCCTTGGTTACCAGAATGTAATCTTCCAGAATGGGCAGACAGAGGGTAGGGCCGCTCAGTCCATGTCTGTATATTAGCTTGCCAACTGACCGAGGACAAGTAAAGGGGAGAGGCAGGAGACTGCAAGCCTCACAACTTTAGAATATGTGACTGTTTACTTTCTATTCAATATCAATTTTTGCATAGATTCTTTGGTTATATCCAGGGGTAATTTCTATGTGCAAACTGCATGCAAATTAACTATGCAAATATTAAAGGGTAGATGGCCACCTGATGTGAAGAGACAACTTACTGGAAAAGCCCCTGGTGCTGGGAAAGACTGAGGGCAGGAGGAGAAGTGGGCAAAAGAAGATGAGATGGCTGGATGACTTCACTGACTCAATGGACATGAGTTTGAGCAAACTCCAAGGGGTGGTGAAGGACAGGAAAGCTTGGCGTGCGGCAGTCCATGGGGTCACAAAGAATTAGAAATGACTCAGCAACTCAACTGAACTGAAAGGGTAGAGAGGAGCCAAAAAGAATTATATCTAATCCTGAAATCTTGCAACCATTTCCCTCACCCTTACAGTCTACCCACTTGCTTTTCCCCTGCCCTTTTATTGTTTTTTCAATAATATTTTTCCTCAGAGGAGATTTTTCTGCTTCCCTCAAAATTTTGAACTTGAATGAGGTCCTCTGGGAAAATCCTCCTGTAAGACCTAATGAATTAAAAACTCCAAAAGAAACTTGCTTTGTTACTTAGAAAATATCCATGGCCTCATATATTTTCTAATAGTTAAATGTGCCTAACTGGCACAGAGAGCAAATGACCAACTCAGATCATGTCTTTTCCCCCCATTTTTCTCCCTATCTCTCCTAACATCAGGTCCTCTGTTACTATACTAACAATTCTGACAGAAGTGGTATGTACTGAGAAAACTGTCCAAGTGTTTAGCAAATGGAGAAAATGAGAAGAATCAGGAATACACCAAACTGAGTCTCTTTCAGCAAGATCTGGACTGGATTCACCCACAAGCGTCATATTTACTTTTTATCTTCCTCTCTTCTCTGTTCCCAGGTGGGACTACTGGTAAAAACCCGCCTGCCAATGCAGGAGACAGACACAGATTCGATCCCTGGGTTGGGAACATCCCTTGGAGAGGGAAATAGCAACCCACTCTAGTATTCTTGCCTGGAGAATTCGACGGAGAGAGGAACCTGATGGGCTACAGTCCATGAGGTTGCAAAGAGTCAGATACGACTGAAATGACTTAGCGCTTCTCTGTTAGCACCTAATCATGAGCTTGGCAAGCCCGGAGATACTTTCAGTTCAGTTCAGTTCAGTCACTCACTCGTATCCAACTCTTTGCGATCCCATGAATTGCAGCATGCCAGGCCTCCTTGTCCATCACCAACTCCCAGAGTTCACCCAAACTCTTGTTCATCGATTCTGTGATGCCATCCAGCCATCTCATCCTCTGTCATCCCCTTCTCCTCCTGCCCCCAATCCCTCCCAGCATCAGAGTCTTTATCAATGAGTCAACTCTTCGTATGAGGTGGCCAAAGTATTCCAAAGAATACCCAGGACTGATCTCATTTAGAATGGATTGGTTGGATCTCCTTGCAGTCCAAGGGACTCTCAAGAGTCTTCTCCAACACCACACTTCAAAAGCATCAATTCTTTGGCACTCAGCCTTCTTCACAGTCCAACTCTCACATCCATACATGACCACTGGCAAAACCATAGCCTTGACTAGACGGACCTTTGTTGGCAAAGTAACGCTCTGCTTTTCAACATGCTGTCTAGGTTGGTCATAACTTTCCTTCCAAGGAGTAAGTGTCTTTTAATTTCATGGCTGCAATCACCATCTGCAGTGATTTTGGAGCCCCCCAAAATAAAGTCAGCCACTTTTTCCACTGTTTCCCCTTCTATTTCGCATGAAGTGATGGGACCAGATGCCATGATCTTCGTTTTCTGAATGTTGAGCTTTCAGCCAACTTTTTCACTCTCCTCTTTCACTTTCATCAAGAGGCTTTTTAGTTCCTCTTCACTTTCTGCCATAAGGGTGGTGTCATCTGCATATCTGAGGTTATTGATATTTCACCCGGCAATCTTGATTCAAGCTTGTGCTTTATCCAGCCCAGCGTTTCTCATGATGTACTCTGCATAGAAGTTAAATAAGCAGGGTGACAATATACAGCCTTGATGTACTCCTTTTCCTATTTGGAACCAGTCTGTTTTTCCATGTCCAGTTCTAACTGTTGCTTCCTGACCTGCACTCATGAAACAGGCACAGTTCCTACACCAAGAAGGGGTTAAGGGAGTCCACAGCCCTTGAAGTGATTAGTAACATTTTGCATTTATGTGCACACAAACATTTTTCTGAGATAAAAGTCTAACTTTGATTTTCAGTCAACAGGATCTGTGATACTAAATTGCTAGAACTCTCCTAAGCATATTCTCCGTCTCAGCCCAGACTCCCTTATGGGTATTATTTTCAACTCAACACCACAAAGACTAAACTCTGGTTATTCCTGAAATTTCTTTAGGAGTTAAAATAAACAGTAGGAAGAGAGAGAATTACAGTGTGGGATAAGGTGCTCAAAAGGGCGGAGCTGAATGGATAAGTGCCCGTGAAGGCTCATTTTCTCAACTTCTGTTAATTTTAACATAGCAGATAAAATCAGAAGTGGTTTCTTTTTTCCTAAAACAACAAACTCCAGGTTTGGGGAATTCTTTTAAAATGTGATATTGAAGTAAATTTATTGTATTCTACTTCCCGGAAAGTATATTGGGGGTATTATTTGGAAGAATTTTATGTATGAGGCTCTCCCTTGTTTGACAATTCTTCCCCCATGAAAAATTCCATTCCCTCAAGAAGTGAATCTAAGGGGATCAAATAATTTCTCAGTTAAAAGTTAGCTTCTCATAGAAATGAAGGAGTAGAGTGATCAATGGTTAAATAAACAACCTCTATTTCAAGGTTTCTATTTCTCTTTTTCAACCCATAATAAAACAGAAAATAAGCCAAAAATGATCTGGCTTCCCCCCTCTAGTTGGAGGCTGAAATTCATAAATTAACACAGAGAACAATCCAGGAGTTGAGTTACTTAATCTCTTCACTATCCCCCCCTCACCCCTATAAAAACTGGCCTTTGGGGTTTTCCTCATCAATCCATTATATATGATCTGCAGAACTGGAACTTAACAACAACAAAATCAAAGCAATGATGGAAGACAATTTCTATGTGCCAGACACTGTTGTAATTCAAATATATTTCTCATACAATATAATTCCAGGGGGCAAATCATTATAATATCCATTTTATAGAAGAGAAGAACAAAGAACTAGAAACAATACTTAACCATTATATCAGGTGTTTTCAGCTACTCAAATAAATCATGAGATAAAGAACCTGATTGTGATGTGTAAACATGAGACACTATTCAAATACCATTAGTTACTTTTCTATTTCTGCCAACTGCTCCAAGATTTGCTGCTGCAAAGACAGCCAGCATTCCACCGATAAAAGCACTTCAAACTCCCTGAGCATTAGCATTCACCTTCTCAGTTAATCAGATTCCAAACCTCAGAGCCCTAAAATGCTTTCTCTTAGTTTACCCTTCATAGTTAACCAGCCTTTCCAGCTTGTTGATTCTACCTTCACAGAGGCTTTTCAGTCTGTGCTTCTTTTCTACTTTCCATGGAAGTTTCTTATTTCAGGCCCCCGGTATCTCTCCCCTTAATATCTGCAGTAGTCCTCACAGCAATCACAGGTAGCTTCTTGGGCAAAACATTTATCTAGCTTAAACAATTTGAGACCCAGTTCTAGATCTACCATTACCAATTCTGTGGTCTGGAACAAGACATTTAACCTCTCCGAGCTAAATTTCTTTAGGCATAAAATGGGATTATGTAATAGCTGCCTGACTTACCTCATAGACTATAAAGTTCTTTTTAATGTTTAAGAAGGCTCTTTGAAAACTATGAAACTCATTACAAACATGTAACTCTCACTAAGGTCTAAATTTATTGTCATCCAAAGCCTCCAAAACCTAACCATGAGCTATATATCCAAATGATCTCCAATGGCAGACACACCCAAATCTCCTCTACTAATGCTGTCTAGGTTTTTCTTCTGTATATTTTGCAACCTGTGAATACACAGCTTCCTGTGCCCTGAATTCCTTTCCCTTCCATGGCTCCTAAGACCTGCTCAATATTTAAGACCAAAATAAAATCTCACTGTTGACTAAAATGATGCACAACTTGAGAGTTGCAAATTAGGTTTTATTTGGGGCAAAATGAGGGCTGCAGCTGAGGAGACAGCACTTCACATAGCTCCGAGACACTGATCCAAAGAGGCAGTGGGGAAAGGACAATATATAAGATTTTGGTGAAGGGGAGTTCAATGTAATCAAGTTCTTACTTTACAAAAGGTTTTCTGCTAGTCATGAGGAGCTGATGGAACCATGAAGGGATTCAGTGGTTTTCCAGATATAAAGAGATGCAAGGATTGGGATCATGAAATCAGTTCCTGAAAATATCTAACTATCTAAAGATCTGTTCTACCAGTTTCCCTGGAACACAGGAAAATGCTTCACTCTCCACCATGAATTCCCCTCAGGTGGTGTTGAAAGTTGGCAGCTGCAGCAGCACAGGGTTCAATCTCTGCAGAGGCAGGTGGCAAATGTTCTTGTGGTTGTTCAGTCACTGGCAAATGCTCTTGGCAAGCGCCAGTTTATAGCTGACATCACCTTCTCTGAGAAGGTGTCTGCAAAACCCCAGTAAGATTTGATTTCCTCCTTCTCTGGAGTTTCACCACATAGTTACCATTTTGTGAACTCTTCCTAAATGTCTGACATTGTGCCAATGCGTATAACTACTTATGCATAAAATCTTCTGGGTGTAAAATTATATAATCCTTTTATGTGGTGATCCTCACACTGACCCTTAGAGGTCAACATTATTATCTCCACTTACAGATGAGGAAACTGGGTCTTTAGAATAGTCAATATCTTGGCCAAGGGTACACAAAATATACAGTGCAGAGTTTGGCTTGACCAGGTCTGTCTTTCGGAGCTTCTGCCCTTAACTTTTGTGTACAGAGATTCTCAGTGTCTATATAACAGCCCTTACCATAATCAGCCTGGTAGTAGTAAAAAATGTGTCTATCCATCTCCCTCACAAGTTTGTGAGTACCTGGATAATCAAGGAATTTTCTTTCTTATCCATTTGCATTACCAAATGACAGCTATATACCTTAAATATAACAAGATGATCAATGAATATTTACCAAGCTGAAACAAATTTACATAGCCTTTATTGTTCTTCCAATTAAATTTTTCTCTCATCACTCCTGCTAACTCTCTCTCTCTCTCTCGCTCTCCCTTTATATTTTCTTACCATCTAGAGCTAATTAAGTTTGGCATATGGACAGCAGGATCAAGGAGAAGAACCACTTGGAAAATATCATTTCCTCATCTTAATTCTGGTGTTTGAAATGAAAATATCCTATTAGAGTCTCAAGCCCTTCACAGAATATATAAACACTTAATAACTTTTTGCCTAAATAGTGCACATAGTAACCAAAATAATCACACTGCAAAGAACTATAACTACATTACACCCATAAATTGCAAAATAGCTTTATATAAAATTTCTTCTAAAATATGAATCATAGTAAGATTATTTTCTTACACAATAAAGGATAAGAAGAGACTCAGAGCTTTACAAAAGAATTTGAATTCAAAGTTTTTAGAATAAAAGTTCAAAAATATGATTTCCTTTTCAACAGTAGGAAAAAAGATTTCTCAGCTGACCAAAGTAGCAAAGACACAGCTCACATTGGGAAAGATTACAGTTTAACAAAAACAACAAAGAGAATTTGTGTCTATGAGTTCTCCCTGGAATGCACTCCCTTGAACAAATGAAGTGTTTCATGTACACCTTAATAACCAGTAGCTACAGAGAGGCAGAACGACCTTTCATGTCTCCTTCGATATTCAAAGGCAGATTCTGAAGGAAAGAAGTTGTTCAACCAGTCAAAGAATGCACTCATAAATGTCTCCACTGCACCAAAGCTCAAATTAACCTTCAATATACTGTTCCACGGCTACAATAATGTTTTTTCCTGAACTGTGAAACCCTTATCCTAGCAAGTTACTTACAAAGAAAGGATTATGTACAAGAAAATATTTCCCTTTATCCTACTAGGAAATATAGAGATAAGAGATGTGAGAATCAAGTAGAATATAATTTCAGTTCTCTAAACAAATTTGAAAATCATTCAAGAGATGCTAAAATTCTAGTGTAATTAGAAGGGACCAGATGAGCTCTTGTAGTTTTACAGGTAAGAAAAATGAAATGACTTGCATGAAACTTTCATCATTTACTGTCAAGTGTCAAAGGTCAACTGGGGTTCAGTTTCTTTATTTCAGCTTTTTTCCTCAATATACTGTATGATCAATTTAGTCAGAGATGCCAGATTAATAATATCTTTCTCTATAAATTAATACCTTTAAAGAATTTCTGGGATCCCAGTGGTTAGGACCCCAAGTTTCCAGAGCAGGGAGCTTAGATTCCATCCCCAGTCTCATGGCATGGCCAAAAATTTACTTAATAGATTTAATCAGTTTGATGCTGTTGACCACTTCTGTCAGAGAAGTTTCAATTTAATAACAAAATCTGATATTTACTGTGTTTAATATTTATTGGTCCCTGTGTGAAGCAAATGTGCTTCACAGAGTCATACCAGAGTCATAAATCTGTTTTACAGAGTTATGAAGTTCAAAGTTTTGAGTTATAGAGTTAAGAGACTCTTATCCAGGAGTCTGGAAAGTGATGGAGGTAGGACACAAAGCCATCGACTAATCTATACCCCCTGCAAATAAAACAAAGTTTTGCTTCTGTAGCATGTTTTTATTCACTGGTATTTCTGAGTGTCTATAATACAGTGATTATTATTTATTTGTTTTTCTAAAAAAATATGGTGGATGTACAGTGTTATATATGTTACAGGTCTACAGTATGATGATTCACAATTTTTAAAAGTTATAGTTATGAAATATTGGCATTGTACAACATATCTTTATCCCTTATTTCATTCTTATTGGTTTGTACCTCTTAATTCCCTACCTCTATATTGCCCCTCCCTCCTTTTCTCTCCCCAGTAGTGACCATTAATTTGCTCTTTATATATGAGTCTATTTCTTTTTTGTTATATTCATAATTTGTTTTATTTTTTAAATTCCACATATAAATAATATCATACAGTATTTGTCTTTCTCTGTCTGACTTATTTCACTTAGTATAATGCCCTCCAGGTCCATTCATGTTGATGCAAATCAGCAGTATCATTCATGTATCTTTGGAGCCTCCTAAAATGAGGCACATAGCTAGTACAGAATAAATGTTTGTCACAAAAAGAATGAACTTAGGCAATGTGCAGCTCTGAAGGGCCTTTTACAAACTATTTTAAAAATATAAATATGCTTATCAGATGGGTGCACATGTGTGCCCAGTCTCTCAGTCATGTTCAGTTCTTTGCAACCCTATGGACATGGGATTTCCCAGGCAAATACAGGTGTGAGTTGCCATTTCCTCCTCCAGGGGGTCTTCCTGACCCAGGGATTGAGCCTGTATCTCCTGCATTGCCTACATTGGCAGGCAGATTCTTTACCACTTGGGAAGCCTCATAGATTCAATACTAAAAGGTAAAACAGAATCCAAAGAAGAGGCTGATTCAGAATCCCTAAGTGAAAACAGCTGAACACAGAGAGTATACACAGAGGAGAAGACAAACCCTAGGCCAGTTGCTGCATTATAATTTCTGTGATGAATCAGCCAACCAGTCCCAGAGACTCAAATCTGCAGCCCAGATTTCAGCTAGCACAAGAAGGATGATGAAGAATTCATGAGATGACTGCAGGTGACTTAGAGAGAAGAGCATATAAAAAACCTTAGGCTTGAAAGAAAGCAAGGAACAAGGGAATAACTCAAGGAGATCAAATATAGTGGGAGTATCAACCACTGGCTAAATGTGAGAAGTTAAACTAGGGGAAAAAAAAAGAGAGAAAGGTTAAAAGAAACTGGACCTTTGAGGCCTATTGAGGAGTCTGCCCTTTATTTTGAAGGCAGGTAGGACCCAGGAAAGGGCTTTAAGCACGTAAGTGACACAGTCAGATTTCAAACAATATAGCATCTACAGCATACAACATTGGTGCACTGCTACTCTGGGTCCATGGCAGAAAGAATCACCATGGTATAGGACAAGGTATGGCAAAGAAAGGCCCAAGGACCAGAGACATCAGTGATGAGAGCCAGAAACAAAGTAGACAGCAGTGCTTTGGGGGAACATCAAGGGCACTTTTAGAAATATTGAGAGTGTTGTAATGGTAGGAAGCAAAGACTCCCATGGGCTTCCCATGTGGCTCAGTGGTAAAGAATTCACATACGAATGTGGATGTAGTTTCGATCCCTGGGTTGGGGAGATCCTGGAATAGGAAATGGCAACCTGCTCCAGTATTCTTGCCTGGAGAATTACAAAGACAGAGGAGCCTGGTGGGCTACAGACCATGGGGTTGCAAAGAGTAGGGCACCTCTGAAGTAACTGAACATGCGCAATTCTCCCTTAATTGTGGAAAAGAGTGAAAAGAGAAAAGTATACAATATGTATATATCAGTATGATTTAGGTGCTAAGTATTTTCTCAAAATGATGTTCTGCTAATTGGTTAATAACCTGTTATGTATAGAAATTCTCTATTATTGTAACATTTAATTTGCTAGAATATTTAAATGTACATAAATAGACCCATTGTGTATTTGTATATCATTTCATAGCTTATGTGGGGCTTTTCTATCCATCTTATTTTATCCTTGAAGGATCTTTATGATGTTGGCAGGACAGCAAGCATTGTTCCCATATCACAAGTGATGCTCACAGAGCTAAAATGCCCAGAAGCAGTGATCAGTGAACAAGAATTTGAGTTTTCTGTTCATATTTCTTTTAGCTATATGACCATAAAGATATGGAATAGAGCATGTTTTTTCTTTGATCTCCATCTGTCTAAACTTGTTGCACAACATGGACTCAAGGAATCCATGAAAATAAAATCACTGCTACTTGCAGCACATTCTCATGTAGATGTGTAAGGAAACAGTGCTAAGAAGATTAAAAACAGCCAAAACCATTGTAATGATAGTTTCTGAATCCTTAGTTAGGATATAGTGCAATTAAGCTAATGAAACAGATTATTTGACATTGGGACTCTGTTGTAAATCTGGGTATATACCACCTTATAATAACAATTATCAAATGTTATAGTAACATTTATCAAATGAATTGCATTGTGCAAGGGACTTTTCTAAGTGCTTTACTTGAATTCATATGTCAATCCTCAGTATAAATCAATGACATGGACAGTATTACTACCTTTATTTTACAGAGGTGATAGTAAGGTTCTGAGTGGAAACTAGCTCAATGTCTGTCAGCTAGTAAATGAGTAAGTACAACACTTATGGCAGAAAGTGAAGAAGAGCTAAAGAGCCTCTTGATGAAAGTAAAAGAGGAGAGTGAAAAAGTTGGCTTAAAATTCAACATTCAGAAAACTAAGATCATGGTATCTGGTACCATCACTTCATGGCAAATAGGTGGGGAAACAGTGGAAACAGTGACAGACTTTATTTTGGGGGGGGGGTCCAAAATCACTGCAGATGGTGACTGCAGCCATGAAATTAAGACACTTGCTCCTTGGAAGAAGAGTTCTGACCAACCTGGACAGCATCTTACAAAGCAGAGACATTACTTTGCCAACGAAGGTTTGTCTAGTCAAAGCTATGGTTTTTCCAGCATTCATATATGGATGTGAGAGTTGGACTATAAAGAAAGCTGAGTGTCAAAGAATTGATGGTTTTGAACTGTGGTGTTGGAAAAGACTCTTGAGAGTCTCTTGGACTGCAAGGAAATCCAACCAGTCCATCCTAAAGGAAATCAGTCCTGAATATTCATTGGGAGGACTGATGCTGAAACTGAAACTCCAATACTTTGGCTACCTGATGCAAAGAACTGACTCATTTGAAAAGACCCTGATGCTGGGAAAGATTGAAGGCAGGAAGAAAAGGGGACGACAGAGGGTGAGATGGTTGGGTGGCATCACCAACTCAGTGGACATGAGTTTGAGTAAACTCCGGGAGTTGGTGATGGACAGGGAAGCCTGGCGTGCTGCAGTTCATGGGGTCTCAAAGAGTTGGACATGACTGAGCGACTGAAATGAACTGAACTGAACTGAACTGAAAGTCGTATTTAAACCTAGGCCATGGTAAACCAGAACTTGTGCCCTTGACCACTGATACTCTGAAACCTCTCAATTATCAACAACAAATTTCTCTTTCTTCAACCTGCCCAGGAGGGTAATTGAACTTCAAATACTATTCTCAGAAATATAGATCAATGATAATTTTAGAAAGAATGATAACTCAGGATAACAGGATATCACTGCTCAAGTTGAGAAACAACAGAACAGCTATTACTTCATCACTGTGAAAATGATGAACAATCCAAACATGAATATTCTATAATGCTACTATCTGTGCAGGCTTGTGGTAGACATAGAGGTAATACAAATGATAAAAAACACATCATTAATTTCTGACCACAGGAACATCCAGGGAAGCCTGAAAGAGATATACACGTTAAGTATTTGGAAAACAATAGCTAAAAATTACTGAATGCACACTGGGGCCAGTCACTGTTCTAAACATGTGTGTATAATTTTCTTAAACCTCACAAAAATTCGAGGAAGCAAGTGTTATTGTAATTCTCATTTTAGAGAAAATAAAATTGAGACACAGAGCCATGAATTCACTTGCCCAGGGTCACCTGTTCAGTAATTAGCAGAACAGAGGGCAGAACAGTCTAGTTTCCTGAAACCATGTTCTCTTTCTCTTTGTCCTAATTTTAAGCTTACAATTCTCTGAATAATTTAGTCTGGGGCTGTATGTACACTCCCCCCGCTCCCCCCCCCATCCTCACCTTCCCCGGCCTCTACATCTCAGATTTATTTATTTACTTATTTTCTTTATATGTTTTATTTTTTAGATTTTTTAAAATATAAATTTATTTATTTTGATTGGAGGGTAATTACTTTACAATATTGTATTGGTTTTGCCATACATTAACATGAATCCACCATGGATGCACACATTTTCCCCATCCTGGACCCCTCTCCCACCTCCCTCCCCATACCATTCCTCTGGGTCATCCCAGTGCACAAGCCCCGAGCATCCTGTTTCCTGCATCGAACCTGGACTGGCGATTCATTTCACATATGATATTATACATGTTTCAATGCCATTCTCCCAAATCATCCCACCCTGTCCCTCTCCCACATAGTCCAAAAGACTTCTATATATCTGTGTCTCTTTTGCTGTCTCGCATACAGGGTTATTATTACCATCTTTCTAAATTCCATATATATGCATTAGTAAAATTAAAAGACGCTTACTCCTTGGAAGGAAAGTTATGACCAAACTAGATAGGATATTCAAAAGCAGAGATATTACTTTGCCGACTAAGGTCCGTCTAGTCAAGGCTATGGTTTTTCCTGTGGTCATGTATGGATGCAAGAGTTGGACGGTGAAGAAGGCTGAGGGCAAAGAATTGATGCTTTTGAAGTGTGGTGTTGGAGAAGACTCTTGAGAGTCCCTTGGACTGCAAGGAGATCCAACCAGTCCATTCTGAAGGAGATCAGCCCTGGGATTTCTTTGGAAGGAATGATGCTAAAGCTGAAACTCCAGTACTTTGGCCACCTCATGCGAAGAGTTGACTCATTGGAAAAGACTCTGATGCTGGGAGGGATTGGGGGCAGGAGGAGAGGGGGATGACAGAGGATGAGATGGGTGGATGGCATCACTGACTTGATGGATGTGAGTCTGAGTGAATTCCGGGAGTTGATGATGGACAGGGAAGCCTGGCGTGCTGTGATTCATGGGGTTGCAAAGAGTTGGACACGACTGAGCGACTGAACAGAACAGAACAGATATTGTATTGGTGTTTTTCTTTCTGGCTTACTTCACTCTGTATAATAGGTTCCAGTTTCATCCACCACATTTAAACGGATTCAAATGTATTCTTTTTAATGGCTGAGTAATACTCCATTGTGTATATGTACCATTGCTTTCTTACCCATTTGTCTGCTGATGGACATCTAGGTTGCTTCCATGTCCTGGCTATTATAAACAGTGCTGCGATGAACATTGGGGTACACATGTCTCTTTCAATTCTGGTTTCCTTGGTCTGTATGCCCAGCAGTGGGATTGCTGGGTCATATGTCACTTCTATTTCCAGTTTTTTAAGGAATCTCCACACTGTTCTCCATAGTGGCTGTACTAGTTTGCATTCCCACCAACAGTGTAAGAGGGTTCCCTTTTCTCCACACCCTCTCCACCATTTATTGCTTGTAGACTTTTGGATAGCAGCCATTCTGACTGGTGTGAAATGGTACCTCATTGTGGTTTTGATTTGCATTTCTCTGATAATGAATGATGTTGAGCATCTTTTCATGTGTTTGTTAGCCATCTGTAGGTCTTCTTTGGAGAAATGTCTATTTAGTTTGGCCCATTTTTTGATTGGGTCATTTATTTTTCTGGAATTGAGCTCCAGGAGTTGCTTGTATATTTTTGAGGTTAATTCGTTGTCAGTTGCTTCATTTGTTATTCTTTTCTCCCATTCTGAAGGCTGTCTTTTCACCTTGCTTATAGTTTCCTTTGTTGTGCAGAAGCTTTTAAGTTTAATTAGATCCTATTTGTTTATTTTTGCTTTCATTTCCAATATTCTGGGAGGTGGGTCATAGAGGACCCTGCTGTGATGTATGTTGGAGAGTGTTTTGCCTATGTTCTCCTCTAGGAGTTTTATAGTTTCTGGCCTTACATTTAGATCTTTAATCCATTTTGAGTTTATTTTTGAGTATGGTGTTAGAAAGTGTTCTAGTTTCATTCTTTTACAAGCGGTTGACCACTTTTCCCAGCACCACTTGTTAAAGAGATTCTCTTTAATCTATTGTATATTCTTGCCTCCTTTGTCAAAGAAAAGGTGTCCATAGGTGCGTGGATTTATCCCTGGGCTTTCTATTTTGTCCCATTGATCTATATTACTCTTTGTGCCAGTACCATACTGCCTTGATGACTGTGGCTTTGTAGTAGAGCCTGAAGTCAGGCAGATTGATTCCTCCAGTTCCATTCTTCTTTCTCAAGATTGCTTTGGCTATTCGAGTTTTTTTTATATTTCCATACAAAGTGTGAAATTATTTGTTCTAGCTCTATGAGAAATACGATTGATAGCTTGATAGGGGTTGCATTGAACCTGTAGATTGCTTTGGGTAGTATACTCATTTTCACTATATTGATTCTTCCGATCCATGAACACGGATTCTCCATCTATTAGTGTCCTCTTTGATTTCTTTCACCAGTGTTTTATAGTTTTCTATGTATAGGTCTTTTGTTTCTTTAGGTAGATATATTCCTAAGTATTTTATTCTTTTCATTGCAATGGTGAATGGAATTGTTTACTTAATTTCTATTTTTATTTTCTCATTATTAGTGTATAGGAATGTAAGGGATTTCTGTGTGTTGATTTTATACCTGCAATTTTACTATTTTCATTGATTCAGTTCAGTTGCTCAGTCGTGTCCGACTCTTTGTGACCCCATGAACCACAGAAGGCCAGGCCTCCCTGTTCATCACCATCTCCCGGAGTTCACTCAGACTCATGTCCATCGAGTCCGTGACGCCATCCAGCCATCTCATCCTCGGTCGTCCCCTTCTTTTCCTGCCCCCAATCCCTCCCAGCATCAGAGTCCTTTCCAATGAGTCAACTCTTCACATGAGGTGGCCAAAGTACTGGAGTTTCAGCTTTAGCATCATTCCTTCCAAAGAAATCCCAGGACTGATCTCCTTCAGAATGGACTGGTTGGATCTCCTTGCAGTCCAAGGGACTCTCAAGAGTCTTCTCCAACACCACACTTCAAAAGCATCAGTTCTTCGGCGCTCAGCCTTCTTCACAGTCCAACTCTCACATCCATACATGACCACAGGAAAAACCGTAGCCTTGACTAGACGGACCTTAGTCGGCAAAGTAATATCTCTGCTTTTGAATATTCTATCTAGGATGGTCATAACTTTTCTTCCAAGGAGTAAGCGTCTTTAAATTTCATGGCTCTAGTAATTTTCTGGTGGAGTCTTTAGGGTTTTCTGTGTAGAGGATGATGTCATCTGCAAACAGTGAGAGTTTTGCTTCTTCTTTTCCAATTTGGATTCCTTTGATTTCTTTTTCTGTTCTGATTGCTGTGACCAAAGCTTCCAAAACTATGTCAAATAGTAGTGGTGAAAGTGGGCACCCTTGTCTTGTTCCTGAGTTTAAGGGAAATTCTTTCAATTTTTCACCATTGAGGATAATGTTTGCTGTGGGTTTGTCATATATAGCTTTTATTCTGTTGAGGTATGTTCCTTCTATTCCTGCTTTCTGGAGAGTTTTTATCATAAATGGATGTTGAATTTTGTCAAAGGCCTTCTCTGCATCTATTGAGATAATCATATGGCTTTTATTTTTCAATTTGTTAATGTGGTATATTACATTGATTGATTTGCAGATATTGAAGAATCCTTGCATCCCTGGGATAAAGCCCACTTGGTTATGGTGTATGATCTTTTTAATGTGTTGTTGGATTCTGATTGCTAGAATTTTGTTAAGGATTTTTGCATCTATGTTCATCAGTGATATTGGCCTGTAGTTTTCTTTTTTGTGTGTGACATCTTTGTCAGGTTTTGGTGTTAAGGTGATGGTGGCCTCATAGAATGAGTTTAGAAGTTTACCTTCCTCTGCAAGTTTCTGGAAGAGTTTTAGTAGGATAGGTGTTAGCTCTTCTCTAAATTTTTGGTAGAATTCAGCTGTAAAGCCGCCTGGACCTGGGCTTTTGTTTGCTGGAAGACTTCTGATTACATTTTCAATTTCCATGCTTGTGATGGGTCTGTTAAGATTTTCTATTTCTTCCTGTTTCAGTTTTGGAAAGTTGTACTTTTCTAAGAGTTTGTCCATTTCTTCCAAGTTGTCCATTTTATTGGCATATAATTGCTGATAGTAGTCTCTTATGATCCTTTGTATTTCTGTGTTGACTGTTGTGATCTCTCCATTTTCATTTCTAACTTTATTGATTTGATTTTTATCCCTTTGTTTCTTGATGAGTCTGGCTAATGGTTTGTCAATTTTATTTATCCTCTCAAAGAACCAGCTTTTGGCTTTGTTGATTTTTGCTATGGTCTCTTTTGTTTCTTTTACATTTATTTCTGCCCTAATTTTTAAGATTTCTTTCCTTCTACTAACTCTGGGGTTCTTCATTTCTTCCTTTTCAAGTTGCTTTAGGTGTAAAGTTGGGTTATTTATTCTACTTTTCTCTTGTTTCTTGAGGTATGCCTGTATTACTGTGAACCTTCCCCTTAGCACTGCTTTTATAATGTCCCACAGGTTTTGGGTTGTTGTGTTTTAATTTTCATTAATTTCTATGCATATTTTTATTTCTTTTTTGATTCTTCTATGATTTGTTGTTTATTCAGAAGTGTGTTGTTCAGCCTCCATATGTTGGAATTTTTAATAGTTATTCTCCTGTAATTGAGATCTAATCCTACTGCATTGTGGTCAGAAAAGATGCTTGGAATGATTTCAATTTTTTTGAATTTACCAAGGCTAGATTTATGGCCCAGAATGTGATCTATCCTGGAGAAGGTTCCATGTGCACTTGAATTCAGTTCAGTTCAGTCACTCAGTCGTGTCCGACTCTTTGCGACCCCATGTATTGCAACATGCCAGGCCTCCCTGTCCAACTCCCAGAGTTCACTCAAACTCAGGTCCAGCGAGTTGGTGATGCCATCCAGCCATCTCATCCTCTGTAGTTCCCTTCTTCTCCTGCCCACAATCCCTCCCAGCATCAGAGTCTTTTCCAATGAGTAAACTCTTTGCACGAGGTGGCCAAAGTACTGGAGTTTCAGCTTTAGCAGCATTCCTTCAAATAACACACAGGACCAATCTCCTTCAGAATGGACTGGTTGGATCTCCTTGCAGTCCAAGGGACTCTCAAGAGTCATTTCCAACACCACAGTTCAACAGCATCAATTCTTCAGCACTGGGGTTTCTTCACAGTCCAACTCTCACATCCATACATGACCACTGGAAAAACCATAGCCTTGACTAGATGGACATTTGTTGCTTAAGAAAAAGGTGAAATTCATTCTTATTGGGTGAAATGTCCTATAGATACCAATTAGGTCTAACTGGTCTATTGTATCATTTAAAGTTTGTGTTTCCTTGTTAATTTTCTGTTTAGTTGATCTATCCATAGGTATGAGTGGGATATTAAAGTCTCCCACTATTATTGTGTTATTGTTAATTTCCCCTTTCATACTTGTAAGCATTGGCCTTACATATCGTGGTGCTCCTATGTTGGGTCCATATATATTTATAATTGTTATATCTTCTTCTTGGATTAATCCTTTGATCATTATGTAGTGTCCTTCTTTGTCTCTTTTCACAGCCTTTGTTTTAAAGTCTATTTTATCTGATATGAGTATTGCTACTCCTGGTTTCTTTTGGTCTCTATTTGTGTAGAATATCTTTTTCCAGCCCTTCACTTTCAGTCTGTATGTGTCCCTTGTCTTGAGGTGGGTCTCTTGTAGACAACATATATAAGGGTTTTGCTTTTGTATCCATTCAGCCAGTCTTTGTCTTTTGGTTGGGGCATTCAACCCATTTACGTTTAAGGTGATTATGGATAAGTATGATCCCATTGCCATTTACTTTATTGTTTTGGGTTTGAGTTTAAACAACCTTTTTGGGTTTCCTGTCTAGAGAAGATCCTTTAGCATTGGTTGGAGAGCTGGTTTGGTGGTGCTGAATTCTCAGCTTTTGCTTGTCTGGAAAGCTTTTAATTTCTCCTTCATATTTGAATGAGATCCTTGCTGGGTACAGTAATCTGGGCTGTAGGTTATTTTCTTTCATCACTTTAAGTATGTCTTGCCATTCCCTCCTGGTCTGAATAGTTTCTATTGAAAGATCAGCTGTTATCCTTATGGGAATCCCTTTGTGTGTTATTTGTTGTTTTTCCCTTGCTGCTTTTAATAGTTGTTCTTTGTGTTTGATCTTTGTTAATTTGATTAATATGTGTCTTGGGGTGTTTCGCCTTGGGTTTATCCTGTTTGGGACTCTCTGGGTTTCTTGGACTTGGGTGATTATTTCCTTCCCCATTTTAGGGAAGTTTTCAACTATTATCTCAAGTATTTTCTCATGGTCTTTCTTTTTGTCTTCTTCTGGGACTCCTATGATTCAAATGTTGGGGTGTTTAACATTGTCCCAGAGGCCTCTGAGATTGTCCTCATTTCTTTTAATTCATTTTTCCTTTTTCCTCTCTGATTCATTTATTTCTACATTCTATTTTCTACCTCACTAATCCTATCTTCTGTCCCCGTTATTCTACTATTTGTTCCCTCTAGAGTATTTTTGATCTCATTTATTGCATTATTCATTATATATTGACTCTTTTTTTATTTCTTCTAGGTCCTTGTTCAACCTTTCTTACATCTTCTCAATCCTTGTCTCCAGGCTATTTATCTGTGATTCCATTTTGATTTCAAGATTTTGGATCATTTTCACTATCATTATTCAGAATTCTTTATCAGGTAGATTCCCTATCTCTTCCTCTTTTGTTTGGTTTGGTGGGCATTTATCCTGTTCCTTTACCTGTTGGGTATTTCTCTGTCTCTTCATCTGCTTTATATTGCTGTGTTTTGGCCTTTCCATATTCTGGCAGTTTGTGGAGTTCTCTTTTTTGTGGAGTTTCCTCACTGTGGGTGGGGTTGTATGGGTGGCTTGTGAAGGTTTCCTGGTTAAGGAAGCTTGTGTTGGTATTCTGGTGGGTGGAGCTGGATTTCTTCTCTCTGGAGTGCAATGAAGTGTCCAGTAATGAGTTATGAGATGTCAGTTGGTTTGGAATGACTTTGGGCAGCCTGTATATTGAAGCTCTGGGTTGTATTCCTGTGTTGCTGAAGAATTTGAGTGGTATGTCTTGCTCTGGAACTTGTTGGCCCTTGGGTGGTGCTTGGTTTCAGCGTAGGTATGGAAGTGTTTGATGTGCTCCTGTCAATTAATGTTCCCTGGAGTCAGGAGTTCTCTGGTGTTCTCAGGATTTGGACTTAAGCCTCCTGCTCTGGTTTTCAGTCATATTTTTACGGTAGCCTCAAGACTTCTCCATCTATACAGCACCATTGATAAAACATCTCCTTTGGAAGACAATGGGCTGCTTTTCTTGGTGCCTGGTGTCCTCTGCTGGCATTCAGAAATTGTTTTGTGGAATTTACTCAGTGTTTAAATGTTCTTTTGATGAATTTGTGGGAGAGAAAGTGGTCTCCCTGTCTTATTGCTCCTCCATCTTAGGACTACTTCCTACATCTCAGATTTAAAGCAAGGGAAGAAGCCCTGAACCCAAAGCAATTTCATCCCAATGCAACCATAAAGAGAGGGACATGAACCAGAGGTATTCTGATGTCCAAGAAACCAGAGGTGTTCTGATGTCCAGTCTATTACTGTTCTCTTTACTTACGTTTGTTAGCCAAAAATTTTACCTTGAAGAATAAGCAGAAGGGCAGGGAAGTGTTCACTTCCCCTATGACTCCACCTCTGGATATCTTAAACCCAGCAACAAGCCATTCATCAGCAGGCAAGCAAATAGATAAATTGTAGGGTATTTCCAAACTTGGCAATAAAAGAAAAGAACTACTGATCCCACAACATGGATGAATCTCCAAGTAATTGCGTTGTTGTTCAGTTGCCCTTTTGTGTCTGACTCTTTGTGACCGCATGGAGTTTAGCACACCAGGCCTCCTTGTCCCTCACCATCTCCCGAAGTTTGCCCAAGTTCATGTAAGTTCCATTGCTGATGCCATCCAGCCATCTCATCCTCTGATGGTCTCTTCTCCTTCTGCCCTCAATCTTTCCCAGCACCAGGGACTTTTCCAATGTGTTGGCTGTTTGTGTCAGATGACCAAATATTAGAGCTTCAGCTTCAGCATCAGTCCTTCCAACAAGTAGTAACTATACTGCACATAAAAAGCCAGATGCTGAGGCATATGTGCTATATGACCCCACCTATTTGAAATACTTAACAAATCATTTGTAGTGACAAACAGTAGGCCAGTGGTTATCAGGGCTACAAGTGGCTAGCAAGGAAGGAATACAATAGATTTTGCAGGGTGATGCAAGTATAAGGAATAAGTATAAGGAATACTTTCAGGATTGGTGGAAATGCTTTACTTACTAATTTTGGTAGTGGTCACATAGCATATAAATTTGTTCATTGAAATGTGCACTTAGGATGGATGCATTTTTATGTGTGCTAATGGTAAAGAACTCACCTGCCAATGCCGGAGACATAAGAGAGACAGGTTCAATCCCTGGGTCAGGAAGATCCCCTGGAGGAGGACATGGCAACCCACTCCAGTAGTCTTGCCTGGAAAACCCCATGGACAGAGCAGCCTTGTGGGCTCCAGTCCACAGGGTCGCAAAGAGTTGGACATGATTGAAGTGACTGAGCACACAAGCATTCTAGGTTGGACCTTGGATCAGAGAGAGGACTTTAGTGGAAACAGTGCCAAGTTTTGATAAGACCTGTAGATTAGTTAATAACATTGTATCAGTGCTAGTTTTTTAGTTGGTATGATTTTTTCCCAATTTTTTTCTGGTTAAAATAATTTCAAAATGAAGAGTTAAAAAAAAAATTAAAACCCATCTGTTTTTTGAGCTGAGTTCACATAGGGGCCATGGAAGACGTTTTGCAGCCTCAGCTTCCCACAGACCACAGCTTGTCCTTAAATAGATCACCTCATAGCTGGGGTCAAAGTCCTTCAGCAGAGGCAACCCTATAAAACACAGTGCAATTTAAAGGGTATAAATAATGCTGAAACAAGAAGAAATAAATCTTTTTTTAGCCCAAACAAAACTCATCCAAAGAACAGGTCACATTCCCCATCTTGCTCTCAATGCAGCTTTATATTTAAGGTTTATATTGAAGGTATGATGATTTGATCATTGTTGCAGATGGGGGTATAAAGTCAGGAATAAGTCATTCTCTACACAATCTTGCCAGCACCTTTCAATATTAGGCAATGAAAGCCAGTGATTCCTGAGAGATGGAAGCAATCATCCCAACTTACTGGCCTGGACAATGCATCCAGACTACAGTGGAGACTGAGAAAGGTCTCCTGAGCTGGACTTGAATGGGGCAGCCCAGCAGTTGACAGTGGCCAGAGATCATGGAGGAGAGAGCTACCTGGACAAAGTGCTCTGTAGTTCTTCACTTGAACCTCAGATTATTTTTACCTTGAGGACAAAGACCTGTGTCATGTTAAAAACAGCCTGTAGATTTTTTTTCTAAGGGTTCATTTCCTAATGTATATTCAATTTGATTTTTTCTTTTATTTTGAATTTTCACTCACACGGAAAGCTAGCTCCTTGGAAAAATGCCATAAATAACATTTTGAAGTAGAAACAAGAACCACATTGAGCCCAGCACTGAGTATTCAAGACATACATACAAACATTATTCATGTCAGGATATAAAACTTTGGCTACCATGTCTATCAGTATTGCAGAAATAATGTATACAGCTTAATCATGGCTTATATACATGTAAACCATGCATTTCTTTAGGTTATGCAGTTTTTGAAACCTAATTCCTCCATAGACCCATAAGTCTATATTTGGTGGAAAGGACATTTACATTGGAAAGCTGTTAAAATCTAGAAATTCTGGTCTATTTTATTATGCAGTATGTTTGCATATTTGCTTATCACATTTCTGATCAAATCAACCAAAGTATATTTCCAATGTGAAAATCAGGAATCAGTAGAAAATACCCCAGTTTGTCCAGCTGTAGTGGTCCATACTGTGCTGCATCCTGAGAATGAGGAATCCTGTTTGCAGAGCCCCACCCCCCACCCTGGCCCTCCAGGTGGTCTGGGTGTGGGAGTGAATAGCCATGACATGGCCACAAAGTCAAAGGACACACACTAAAATACAAACGCAGATAAAAATAAAACAAAAACCAAATTTATCCCCCAAACCTTTGTGTCTTTATCAAAAGTAGTTTTTTGAGTTTTTAATTTAGACATAGTCTCTGGTTTCCTGTATGATTCAGACTGCAAACAACAGTTGTGAATAGTGATGGCCCCAAACGATCTTCCCTCTAAGCAGGCAGGAGCTATTATCCCATCCTCTGCTGGAAAACAGATGGTCACACAGCCCAAAGTCACACAGCAATTAAACAGAAGACCTGAAATGTCACTCTGGCCCAGTTGACCCCAGGAGCCTAAGTCTTTATCCATGGCAGTGATCTGTCTCTTTCTAGCCCTGAAATAATAACTTCATACTGGTCCAAGCTACTCTCTGACTGGTCTTCCTAATGATGGTGGTGTTCTGATTCTTAAAATTCTTTAATCAGGACTCTTTTTTTGCAAACTTTTTAGTTTCAGTACTCTGTAAATCTGGGTAAGTTTCTGGGCTTTCTAGGCCTGTTTCCACAGTGATCTCTACTGCTTCCTCTCATTCTAAGCTCTCAGAAATTCTATTAATTTCCTCTTTACTGGAAGGCAAAGCACAATGAAACACACTTTTGTTCCAAAAGATAAAACTTTATTTGACTTTCAACATTCTCCTTGTTAATTCAGCATTTATATTGCAGTTAGACCATCACAATGCTGTTGTGAGAGGGGGCCTTGCTGAGGGGACAAATGAGGCAGAACCTGCATCTATCCTGGAGAAGGGAAGCTCATATACTAACTGTACAAAAGGTGTCCTCCACACAGCAATCATGGGTTCTGTGCCCACACTTCATTCTAAAGCATATATGGGTGTCCTGACCTCACTATTATTTAACACTTAGAGACTAGACAGCTTCATATTACTAATGATTCACAGAGACTTGTTTGTGTGTGTGTGTTAAGTCTCTTAAGTTGAGTCTGACTCTTTGAGACCCCATGGACTGTTGCCCACCAGGCTCCTCTGTCCATGGGATTCTCCAGTCAAGAATGGAGTGGGTTACCATTTCCTCTTCCAGGAGATCCTCCTGACCCAGGGATCGAACCCACATCTCCTGCACTGCAGGCTGATTCTTTACCACTGAGCCATTAGGGAAGCTTCCATTTTGTTTACAGCCAATTTCATTTTCTCACTGATATGCTATTGCACTCTTGCTATATTTCCAATCACCAAGTTCAGTTCAGTTCAGTTCAGTTCAGTTGCTCAGTCGTGTCCGACTCTCTGCGACCCCATGAATCGCAGCACACCAGCCCTCCCTATCCATCACCATCTCCCGGAGTTCACTCAGACTCATGTCCATCGAGTCTGTGACGCCATCCAGCCATCTCATCTTCTGTCGTCCCCTTCTTCTCCTGCCCCCAATCCCTCCCAGAATCAAAGTCTTTTCCAATGAGTCAACTCTTCACATGAGGTGGCCAAAGTACTGGAATTTCAGCTTTAGCATCATTCCTTCCAAAGAAATCCCAGGGTTGATCTTTAGAATGGACTGATTGGATCTTCTTGCAGTCCAAGGGACTCTCAAGAGTCTTCTCCAACACCACAGTTCAAAAGCATCAGTTCTTCAGCGCTCAGCCTTCTTCACAGTCCAACTCTCACATCCATACATGACCACAGGAAAAACCATAGCCTTGACTAGATGGACCTTAGTCGGCAAAGTAATGTCTCTGCTTTTTGAATATACTATCTAGGTTGGTCATAATTTTTCTTCCAAGGAGTAAGTGTCTTTTAATTTCATGGCTGCAATCACCATCTGCAGTGATTTTGGAGCCCCCCAAAAATAAAGTCTGACACTGTCTCTACTGTTTCCCAATCTATTTCCCATGAAGTGATGGGACCGGAAGCCATGATCTTCGCTTTGTGAATGTTGAGCTTTAAGCCAACTTTTTCACTCTCCTTTTTCACTTTCATCAAGAGGCTTTTTAGTTCCTCTTCACTTTCTGCCATAAGGGTTGTGTTATCTGCATATCTGAGGTTACTGATATTTCTCCCAGCAATCTTGATTCCAGCTTGTGTTTCTCCCAGTCCAGCGTTTCTCATGATGTACTCTGCATAGAAGTTAAATAAGCAGGGTGACAATATACAGCCTTGAGGTACTCCTTTTCCTATTTGGAACCAGTCTGTTGTTCCATGTCCAGTTTTAACTGTTTCTTCCTGACCTGCATACAGATTTCTCAAAAGGCAGGTTAAGCGGTCTGGTATTCCCATCTCTTTCAGAATTTTCCACAGTTTATTGTGATCCACACAGTCAAAGGCTTTGGCATAGTCAATAAAGCAGAAATAGATGTTTTTCTGGAACTCTCTTGCTTTTCCATGATCCAGCGGATGTTGGCAATTTGATCTCTGGTTCCTCTGCCTTTTCTAAAACCAGCTTGAACATCAGGAAGTTCACGGTTCATGTATTGCTGAAGCCTGGCTTGGAGAATTTTGAGCATTAGTTTACTAGCATGTGAGATGAGTGCAATTGTGCAGTAGTTTGAGCATTCTTTGGCATTGCCTTTCTTTGGAATTGGAATAAAAACTGACCTTTTCCAGTCCTGTGGCCACTGCTGAGTTTTCCAAATGTGCTGGCATATTGAGTGCAGCACTTTGACAGCATCATCTTTCAGGATTTGAAATAACTCAACTGGAATTCCATTACCTCCACTAGCTTTGTTCATAGTGATGCTTTCTAAGGCCCACTTGACTTCACATTCCAAGATGTCTGGCTCTAGATTAGTCAACGTGTGTGAATTAATGTCCAAATAAAGAAAATCATTTAATTTTTCTAGTTATGTGGGAGCAATGAGTATCTTATCTGTGTTTCCATTCCAACCCAGGACTTTACATAGTAAGCATTTAATTCATTCATCTAAATTTATGAAAGAAAAATTTTATTAATATCTTGTCTTTCAAAAATCTTAATAATATCATGATCATATTTAAAATAGTCATATTTAAAAAGATACACTTTTTGGCCTAAACCTGAGCCCATGGCCAAATCAAATTTCCTCTGAAAAATTTCTACCATGAAGTTATAGCTTCTAAAAGGTTACTAGTGAAACTAAATTGCCATCCTCCAATAAGCAGGTACAACACAAGCAATAAAAACTAACCAAAAGTGCAAATAAAAAACCAACAGCACTTCCTTCATTTTTCCTTGAACGTCTTTTTGATCTGCAATTCACCCACTGTCTATAAAAAATGTATCAAAAGCGAGTGTTTCTGTGGTGAAAAGTAAATACTAACTAGTTTAAGCTCATTCATTATGCAAATAGAAGAACTAGAATTTTCTCATCCATGAACGTGAAAGTGAAGTCACTCAGTCATGTCCAACTCTTTGCCACCCCATGAACTATAGCCAACCAGGCTCCTCTGTCCATGGTATTTTCCAGGCAAGAATACTGGAGTGGGTTGCCATTTCCTTCTCCAGGGGATCTTTCCAACCCAGGGATCGAGCCCAGGTCTCTCACATTGTAGGCAGATGCTTTACCGCCAGAGCCACCAGGGAAGTCCAATACTCATCCATACTTTATTGCTATCAGACAAATTCAGCGTACTGAAGTCAGCCAATATAACATACTTTACATTTTAATCTTAAAAAAAAAACAAGAAGAAATGGAAGAAACAAGAGTTTCATAACTTCTAAGACTATTTGGAATGAATTATTATGTACAATCTAATGTTTTTAAGAGTTCTCTTAGTGAACCAAAAAGCTGCTTAGTTATTACAGTGGAGGTTCATATTTTAAGAACTGAACTCAAATATAGTATACATCATGGGCTAAAAGAATTCAGGGAAGCCTGGTGTGCTGCAGTACAAGGGGTAACAAAAAGTCGGACACGACTTAGCTAGTGAACAAATGAACAACAAAAGGATTCTACCATTAGTTTTAATTACATCATATCTTGCTATATTGGACACTATGCTTGGTACCTATAATATTAATCCTATTTTAAAAGACAAAACCAAGCCATACCATTTGTGTATACCATGTTTTTACTTATGAATCAACTTTATTGGATATAATTTACATGAAATAAAATGCTCAAGTTATATGCATACATTTAGATACTTTTGGTCTGATATATACTTTTCCATCTCCTTTAGAAGTGTCCTTTTGAATTCATTCCTATCTTCCCCTGCATAAGGAACTGCTTTATGCAAACAGCATTTTCAGTCTGGCTTCTTTCACTCAGCATTATATTTTTAGGATGAATTCATATCAATGTATGTATCAGCATTTCATAGATTTTTATTGCTAAGTAGCATTCTATTGCATGGCTATACCATAATTCGTTTATAAATTCACCTGTTGATGGACATTTTGGACGGTCTCCATTTTGGACTGTCTCCATTTTGGAGACATTATTATGTCTCCATTTATTATGATTAAACCTTTCATAAATATTCATTTATGTGTCTTTTTGTGGACATGTCTTATGCTAAGTGTATATTTAACTTCATTGAAAACCACCAATTATTTTTTAACTACTCGTACTAGTTTACGGTTTACTAAGAATGTCTGAGAAGTCCAGTTCCCTCACCTCCTCACACTTAATATTGTGTCTTTAATTTTAGCCATTCTAGCAGGTAAATCATGCTCTTGTGTTTTAATTTGTATTTCCTTGACAAATCATGATGTCAAACATCATTTATGTGTTTATTGGTCATTTTTAGATCTAGTTTTCCGAAATGGCTGTTCAAATCTTAAGCCCATTTTTTCAAGTTGGTTGTGTGGCTTCTTACTATCGTGCTGTAAACTGTCTTCATCTATTTCGAATACAAGTCCTACATATCTACTCTGGTATTTTCCTCCAGTCTAAGGCTTGCCTTTTCATCTTTATTTTCTCTATAATGCTTTATATTTTGATGAAAGACAATTTATCAGTTTCTTTTTCTTTTATGTTTAGGGCTTTAACTCTCTTATCTAAGAAATCTTTGCCTACTTCAATGTCACAAAAACACCATTTTTGGTCTCTTCCAAAAGTTTTATAGATTTATGTCTATCATTCATTTAGAATTAATTTCTGAATATGCTGTAAGGTGAGGGAGGGCTTCCCCAGTGGCTCAGAGGTGAAGAATGCCTAGGTCGGGAAGATTCTCTGGAAGAGGGCATGACAACCCACTCCAGTATTCTTGCCTGGAGAATCCCATCCATAGGGTCGCAAAGAGACATACACCACTGAAGCGACTTCATACACATGCAGGCATGGCATAAGGGAATAACTGAGGTTGAAGTTTTCTCCCTATAAGGATATCCATTTCCTAGCACTATGTACTGACATAATAATCCTTTCCCCGTAATACACTTTGGTATTCCAATTGACAAATCATGTGTGTGTTTGTTTCAGATCTCTACTCTGCTGTGTTGGTCCATATGTCATAGACCAAATCAGTAAGTTTTGAAATCACATATAAGTTCTCCAATATTTTCTTCTCATTAAAATTGTTCTAACCATTCGAAGTCCTTTGAATTCCCAAAATTTGCAAAAAACAATTTGTCAACAAGTCTGGTGGGATTTTAATTAGAATGACATTGAATCTTTAGATCAATTTGAAGTGAATTGACATTTTAACCACATTTGATGTTTTGAATCATGAACATGGTATATGTCTACATTTATTTTTTCTTCACTGATTTCTCTCAGCAATGTTTTGTAAATTTCAGTGTGTAGCTTTGGCATATATTTTGATAAGAATTATCCCTAAGTATGTCATATTTGGGGCTACTGTAAATGATATTATTTTAATTTCATTTTGCAGTTGCTCATTGCTAGTATATGGAAATACTTCATTCATTTTCTATCCTGTCACCTAAATTCACTTATTACTTGTAACAGCTTTTTTATATATAGAGTTTTTTAGAATGTCTAATTTCGTGATCACATTGTTTGAGAGTAAATCCAATTTTGTTTCTTTTCCAATTTGTATGCATTTTATTGTTTCTTTGTTGTTTTACACTTGCTAGAACCTCCAGTACAATGCTGAATACAAATGATGAGAGTAGTCATCCTTATCTTTTCCCAATTTTGTTCAGACTTTCCACTAAGATATTAGTTTTATAGTTTTTATAGATGTGCTTTATCGGGAAAGGTCCCTTTGATTTTTTATTTTCTGAGTTGTTTCATTAAATCATGAATGGATATATAATAGATTTTTGTCAAATGTATTTCTACCTCTATTTAGATGCTCATGTGAGTACTTCAAAAAATTTTTCTTATTATGTTAATATGGTAATTAATAGATAAACCAATTATTTACACATATGTGTGTCCTTGTGTATGGGTATGTGTATTTACCACCATCTTGTCTTGTTGAGATGAACCCCATTAGATCATGATGGTGTATTATCTTTACATGTATGGTTGAATTCAATTTGCTAATATTTTTTTACACATGATGACTATAATCTCAAATTTGTCCCATGTCAAACAATGTTTACTTCTTCTCATTCATTATCCCCATTCAACCAAAACCACATATTCCTGTCACAATTTTCTTATTCATTTTTAGTCTTCAGTCTCATGGACTTTCTGGAATAATCAATAGTGCTAGTCATCTTCTCCTTTCTGAAATTCCCATTCTTTGCTTTCCTGACCTTCCTTGTACTATACATATCATTCTCTGTGATTTCCTTTGAGTCTACTACTGGTCCCCCTTTTTCCTCTAGACTTGTAGCACTTGTCATAGGCTCTGCCTTGATATGTCTCCTACATTTACATGGACACAGCCTGCCTCCCTAGATTTCTATCATAAGACTCTCTTGCATTATCAGTGTCACAGCACCCTCTCACAACAGATATCAAGAAGTATTTGTGAATGACAGCAAGTGTAGTTTGTGAAAACTTCTCTAGTATTTCTAAGAAATTTGGTCTTCAAAGTCCTCTACTTGCATGATACATATTTTTCTGAAGACATTTATATATAAGCTGTCTCTTCATTCTTTTATTTTGTTCAGAACTCTTAGGAAAATCAGGAAGAGACCTTTCTTCTGTAGCTGATCCATTATCCCACTTGGTTGACCCTCCAAAACAGTCACACTTCAGCACTGACTCTTGTCTCAGACACTGACACTCTTGCACAGACCTCTGACATTACCCATCACTGTATCACCAAATCCAAATAAATATCTCAGTCTTGCTACAGTCTTTCATTATCTTGAAAATATGAATACTTCTGTTATGAATCCAACTCTTATCTGTAAAGTCAAGAAGGAAATGAGTAAAGAGAGGGTTAAAATCTCATTGATAGAATGAATCCTTCACTCTCCAGTTATGAGCAATTAGGCTTGTCAGCACTCCCTTCAGGAAACTCCTGCTGCTTTATTAGGACGAACAGGCAATGGAATTTTGACCTTTTGATACTTGGAGCTATAAATCTACCATCAAGACAGGAGAGGACAAGCTATGTGCATAAGCACAATCTTTATGGACCCCACAAGATGCTCAACTTAGGAATGTCCTTTTTGTTCCAAGGTAGGAGTGAGAGGAGATGAAATAATTAGATATGGACTAAGGAATTATTTTATTTTAACCAAATTTACAATAGGACAGGTAACAGCTGTGCAAAGCAAGATCTGTAATTTCTCTGGTGTGTCAACCAAAGAATTTTTGTTTATGTAAAGTTCTTTCCTTTATAGGTCTAGACAAGATTTTATTACTTTCATTGAATTTTATAAATTGTTTTGTATACATTCTTCTACATGAAAATAGTACTTCCACTTTGGGCAGAGAACACAGAAAAGGTGAAGGAAACAAATGAAATTTTAGTGTGCCTTGTTCTTAATAAGAACCTATATGAAAGAACAAAAAAGTTTTATTTTGCCAACAAAGGTCCGTCTAGTCAAGGCTATGGTTTTTCCTGTGGTCATGTATGGATGTGAGAGTTGGACTGTGAAGAAAGCTGAGCGCCAAAAAATTGATGCTTTTGAACTGTGGTGTTGGAGAAGACTCTTGAGAGTCCCTTGAACTGCAAGGAGATCCAACCAGTCCATTCTGAAGGAGATCAGCCCTGGGATTTCTTTGGAAGCAATGATGCTAAAGCTGAAACTCCAGTACTTTGGACACCTCATGCGAAGAGTTGACTCATTGGAAAAGACTCCGATGCTTGGAGGGATTGGAAGAAGGAGGAGAAGGGGATGACAGAGGATGAGATGGCTGGATGGCATCACAGAATCGATGGACATGAGCTTGAGTGAACTCTGGGAGTTGGTGATGGACAGGCAGGCCTGGCATGCTGCAATTCATGGGGTCGCAAAGAGTCAGTCAGATACGACTGAGCAACTGAACTGAACTGAACTGAAAGGCTTCTATGGTGGTTGGTAAAGAATCCGCCTGCAATGCAGGAGACTGGGGTTCGATCCCTGGATTAAGAAAATCCCCTGGAGAAGGGAATGGCTACTAATTCCAGTATTCCTGCCTGGAGAATTCCATGGACAGAGGAATCTGGCAAGCTACAGTTCCATGACATTGCAGAGTCAGACATGACTAACACTTTCACTTCACTTTCAAAATGTTTTCAATTCACTTTGAATGCTGATTTGTTCTGAAAGGCTCCATGTTTAAGTCAACAAATCAGATAAGTATAGCTTCTTTTTGCACATTAGTTTAATAAAAATTCATATAACTCTAACCAAAATTTTGTTTTCAAACTTAAATTATTTTCAAAAGCCAAGAAGTCCACAATTGTTTTAATTCATGACCAAAAAGGTTTTAAACCGGTCGAGTATTCATCAATAAATGTTTTCAGCTTCCCAACCAGTGGTCCAGATTCCTATTTTTAATTCTTGTAGGAGAAAATATCTTAAATATCTGATGGTCTCTTTCTAATCCTCCTATATTGAAAATTGTTTGGTCATGTCTTCACTCTCAAAAACTCCCAGAAGGATCTTTCAAGAATATCAATCATTCTCATTACTTCCTTGTTTAACATCTTCAACACTTCCCCATAGAATTCATAATAAAATTCAAATACCTTCCCATGGCTTACACCATCCTTCATGATTTGGTTCTAACAGCATTTCTGTCTTCCTGCATTTACAGAGGCAGTATCTTTATGAGATCAAGAATTCTACCCATGACATTTTTATTTCTGTGTCCTAACACCTGGCACGAACATGTAATGCTTCTAAATACGTGGGTGGATGAATGAATGAATGCATAATTTCATGTCTTTTGAGGACTTTGTTCATTGTTCACTGATGGTACTCTCATTAGAAAGAGCTCATATGATGTTTATTAGGATAATTTCATTCTTCTGGAAGGAATTCTCAGAAGTTTGATTTATCTGCATATCTGTTAAGTCAATAACATTTTGAATAAGAGCAAGAATTTCAGATTAATAGTTTTAATTTAATTAAATTAATTATTGTGCTCTATTCACAATAATTTCTCCAAAAATTTGAACAAAACTGAATTCTGCTATTTGCTACATATCATCCTCATATGCTTTCTAGAAATGAAATCAATTTTCTTGTCTTTCTTTAAGATTTATTTTTATGTATTTACTTACTTGGCTGCATCAAGCCTTAGTTGTCACATGTAGAATATTTAGTTGTGGCATGTGAACTCTCAGTTGCAGCATGTGATTGGTATCTAGTTGCCTGACCAGTGATCACACTCAGCTCTCCTGCATTAAGAAAGTGGAGTCTTGGCCACCAGAAAAGTCCCTGAAATCAATTTTTGAAGCTGTCTTGTATGAGGCACTACCACAGAAGGAGAAAGAACTGTGGCTTGAAACAACTGAGTTTTTGGTGCCCAAATAACACCACCACCAGCTTTCAAAGAAAGATGCACCTAATAGTCAGAAAGAGCTTCCTGGGGAGACTGAAACTGATCAGATACCTGCAGGAAAGAAGGGATTTAGAGGGGGGAGGTGTGCATTTCCCAAAGAGCAAGAGTTCAAGAAACTGGGAATATTAAAGGAAGAGACAAGAGCAAAAGTAATGCAATTCTATACAACCCTCCTCACTGTTCCCTTTATGTTGAGACATTAGTGTAATAGGATTACATATTCCTTCTGCACAATTCCACTTTAATTTTATCACCATTCTAAAGCCATTAAAAATACACTCTGCCTCCTCACTGAGCCACAATGCTAATTAGGTAGTGCCATTAGCATCAGGGCTTAGTCTGAAGTAATTACTTTGAGCTACATTTTGGCTTCTTTACTGAAATATGGGGATGGGAAGAAGTGATTCTGGAAGTACTTTAATAGGGTTTAGCACAGATGCTTTCATCTGGAACACTGAGTCCAGGAATCATCTACCACTTAGGGACGATTATGCATAAAAATGATTATTTCTATGCAAAATTAATGACTAGAATCAGATTCCCAGTTCCCTGGATTATATTGTTGACACTATTGATGACACTCTCTAATGGCATTTTTGGTAAACTTTAGTTTCTGTGCTGTGGTTTCTCACTCTGCAAAGCACCGCCTCCCTTTTTTGTAAGTTGATGGAGGTTTTTTTGGTATAATTCTTGTTTTGTTTTTAAAATTGTGACCAAAAAGTAAGAAGAAAAGTAAGGGAAATGAGGGCTTCCCTGGTGGCTAGGTCGGTAAAAATCTGTCTGCAATGCAGGAAACAGGGTTTGATTGCTGGGTCGGCAAGATTCCCTGGAGAAAGAAATAACAACCCACTCAAGTATTCTTGCCTGGAGAATCCATCCCGTGAACTGAGGGGCCTGAAGGGCTGCAGGCCACAGGGTCTGAAAGAGACACAACTGAAGCAACTGAGCATACACGCAAGGGAAATGAAGGCTATAGATTAGGCTTTATCTATGAAATGTGATGTGGAAGGAAGTGCAATAGTCAGAGAAAATAAAAAACTGCTAGCAGAAAAGTGGACTTTCTTTTGTGGGAAGTGTGATTAAGAGTTGTGGAAGAAGATGTCAGTATTTCTGTCCTTGAGAAGATAAAAGATAACTGGGGCCCATGCTGGGTCTCATGAAGTGAATTTGTGTGTGTGAGGAGTGGGGCAGTGGAGGTGAGAAATAGATTTAAGGGACTAGATCTGATAAACAGAGTGCCTGATGAACTATGAACGGAGGTTCATGACACTGTACAGGAGACAGGGATCAAGACCATCTCAAAGAAAAAGAAATGCAAAAAAGCAAAATGACTGTCTGAGGAGGCCTTACAAATAGCTGTGAAAAGAAGAGAAGTGAAAAGCAAAGGAGAAAAGGAAAGATATACCATTTGAATGCAGAGTTCGAATGAATAGCAAGGAGAGATAAGAAAGCCTTCCTCAGCGATCAATGCAAAGAAATAGAGGAAAACAATAGAGTGGGAAAGACTATAGATCTCTTTAAGTAAATTAGAGATACCAAGGGAACATTTCATGCAAAGATGGGCTCAATAAAGGACAGAAATGGTATGGACCTAACAGAAGCAAAAGATATTAACAAGAGATGGAAAGAATACACAAAAGAACTGTACAAAAGCGATCTTCATGACCCAGATAATCATGATGGTGTGATCACTCACACTCGCCTAGAGCCAGACATCCTCGAATGTGAAATCAAGTAGGCCTTAGGAATCATCACTATGAATAAAGCGAGTGGAGGTGATGGAATTCCAGTTGAGTTATTTCAAATCCTGAAAGATGATGCTGTCAAAATGCTGCACTCAATATGCCAACAAATTTGGAAAACTCAGCAGTGGTCACAGGACTGGAGACGGTCAGTTTTCATTCCAATCCCAAAGAAAGGCAATGCCAAAGAATGCTCAAACTACCGCACAATTGCACTCATCTCACACACTAGTAAAGTAATGCTCAAAATTCTCGAAGTCAAACTTCAGCAATACGTGAACTGTGAACTTCAAGATGTTCAAGCTGGATTTAGAAAAGGCAGAGGAACCAGAGATCAAATTGCCAACATCTGCTGGATCATGGAAAAAGCAAGAGAGTTTCAGAAAAACAACTATTTCTGCTTTATTGACTATGCCAAAGCCTTTGACTGTGTGGATCACAATAAACTGTGGAAAATTCTGAAGAAGATGGGAATACCAGACCACCTGACCTGCCTCTTGGGAAATCTATATGCAGGTCAGGAAGCAACAACTAGAACTGGACATGGAACAATAGACTGGTTCCAAATAGGAAAAGGAGTACGTCAAGGTTGTATATTGTCACCCTGCTTATTTAACTTTTATGCAGAGTACATCATGAGAAATGCTGGGCTGGAAGAAACACAAGCTGGAATCAAGATTGCTGGGAGAAATATCAATAACCTCAGATATGCAGATGACACCACCCTTATGGCAGAAAGTGAAGAAGAACTAAAGAGCCTCTTAATGAAAGTGAAAGAGGAGAGTGAAAAAGTTGGCTTAAAGCTCAACATTTAGAAAATGAAGATCATGGCATCTGGTC
This sequence comes from Oryx dammah, assembly GCF_014754425.2. NCBI lineage: Eukaryota > Metazoa > Chordata > Mammalia > Artiodactyla > Bovidae > Oryx > Oryx dammah. The sequence goes on from NW_024080622.1 coordinate 2,062,759, forward strand.
CCATCACTTCATGGGAAATAGATGGGGAAACAGTGGAAACAGTGTCAGACTTTATTTTTTTGGGTTCCAAAATCACTGCAGTTGGTAACTGCAGCCATAAAATTAAAAGATGCTTACTCCTTGGAAGGAAAGTTATGAGCAGCCTAGACAGCATATTAAAAAGTAGAGTCATTACTTTGTCAACAAAGATCCATCTAGTCAAGACTATGGTTTTTCCAGTGGTCATGTATGGATGTGAGAATTGGACTATAAAGAAAGCTGAGAGCAGAAGAATTGACGCTTTTGAACTGTGGTGCAGGAGAAGGCTTTTGAGAGTCCTTTGGACTGCCAGGAGATCCAAACAGTCCATCCTAAAGGAGATCAGTCCTGGGTGTTCATTGGAAGGACTGATGTTGAAGCTGAAACTCAATACTTTGGCCACCTGATGTGAAGAGCTGACTCATTTGAGAAGACCCTGATGCTGAGAAAGATTGAAGGCAGGAAGAGAAGGGGATGACAGATGATGAGATGGTTGGATGGCATCCCCGACTCGATGGACATGGGTTTGGGTGGACTCCAGGAGTTGGTGATGGATAGGGAGGCCTGGCCTTCTGTGGTTCATGGGGTCGCAAAGAGTCAGACACAACTGAGTGACTAAACTGAACTGAACTGAAGAGTGGGGAGGATTAGAGAGAAAGCAATTACTGGACCAAAGGCAAAATGAATCCAAACAGATACAAAGTGAATGTTTGGGGAGTGTTGTTGGGATGTCTTGGTTTTAGTTACTCTGCAGTATCAATCATGTATGCAGGTCACCCAACACCAAAGGGCCCTTCCCATGATGGGCACAGTGACAGTCTTTCCTTGGCTTGGCTTCTTCACCAACCATCCTTATTTTCATCCTGATGAGATTCATGAGACACAAAGATGATGCTTGGCTCATGAGTATTGTGTCCCCTAGAACAGAGCTTGCCTAGCTGCCATTATGCATTTCTTTTGGCCTCTCACCCTTGTGCTCCTACACAAATCTCACCTTCCTCTGCTCTCCACCCAGGACATCCTGTGCTCCAAGGCTATCACTCAGAGCCCTGCTACTGGTCTCAGGGCTGCCCTTTATTCTTTTTGAAAACCTTTGTTCCCATCACAAATTTCCAACAGCCTCCTCTTCCCAGTTTGTCATGGCTGCAGCTATTCACCTACTGAGATTGGGCAAAGTACTTGTTTCTCTCACAAGAGGAGTTGTTGTTGTTGTTTAGTCACTAAATGGTGTGTGATTCTTTTGCAACCCTATGGACTGTAGTCCACCAGGTTCCTCTGTCCAGGAGATTTTCCAGGGAAGAATACTGGAGTGATTTGCCATTTCCTTCTCCAGGGGATCTTCCCAACCCATGGATCAAACCCAGTTCTCCTGCACTGCAGGCAAATTCTTTACCACTGAGCCACCTGGGAAGCCCCACAAGGGGAGAAGTTGAGACAAAAGAGCAATTGGGGAAGTTCCTCAGATGTTTTTGTTACCCTTGCATTGGTTTTAGCATCACCTTTCTTGCTGATTCTGCTCTTTAGGTGACCTTGACAGGGTTTCTCCTCACAACTCATTTTCCATGTCAGGCCTCCCTTCACTGAGAAGCCCTCCTTTCTAGCTGCCTACTCCCACTTCCCCTTTTCTCCAACTCCCACATCACTATACTGATAGCTATGGGTTTGATTCTTCATTTTCCTGGGCTAAACTGTATACACCCTGAGGTAGCAATCATGTTATATGTCTTCTTTTCTACCCCTCCAGGTGGTTACTTGTTTACAACAGATATGAAATGAGTCTCAGTTAGATACAAGACACTGTAAGGAGACAAAGAGATATATTCATTCCACAGTGATATTTTGAATCCTTATTATGTGGACCCTGGCCTCCTGTGGCTTTCGGTCCAGTGATGGAGATGTCATACAAATATTTAATTTACAAAGAGTGGTAAAATAACCTCAGAAAGCTATAGAATGCCATAATGAGCTTGTAATGGGGTCACCTTACTTAGTTTGAAGGAACATGTTTTTGCTTTGGCAGTGTGAATTTAACAAATGAATGAGTGAATGAATGACTACAGCTAAGAAGAACAGGAAATATGTGCAAGGAAGCTCTCAACAAATCTAACACACTTTCTTTATTAAAAAACATGTGAAATTAAAAAAGAAAAACTGCTAATCATAATCAATAAAAATCATAAAATAAATAATTTGACTGGAACTAACTTTAGACATCATCCAAATCTGTACTATTAGCATTTGAGGGACCCTTTAGAATTCTAAGACAAACAAATGTCTGTAGACAATTGCAGTGAGACCCCCGCTAAAGCTCAAGAATGCCATGATGAGTTAAAAAGCATTTTTCTTACAATACTTTTAGATATATGACATATACACAGTCAGAGTAGATAATAGTTTTCCAGTCAGAGCTATAGCATACTCAGAAGAGCAGGTCCTCCCCAAAACTTTGATTTGTTCAATAAACTCCTAAGAAAAGAAACTTTCCTTGAAAAATAAATGACCACAATGGTCTAAAGACAAATCTAGAAAATATTCTCTTAAACTTTGTTTGGCGGGGGGCGGGGTGGGGGTGGTGTGGAGGAGATGCCAAAAAGGAGAACAATCAGTTAAAAAGACAGATTCAAGATGTTTGGAACATTTACAAATCAAATCCATACCTTAACTAGTCAAAACAAAATGTTATCTTAGTTTTCTTTTGAGTAAAGTGAGTTATTTTATTTCTCTTGTAAACATGGGAATAAAAGAAAGTAGTGTGTCTGCCAAGTGTACATGCTTCCGGACTAGTTCTCTCTAGGAGAAAACTCAGCATGAAAGGATACTGAACAAGTGTAGAAACACAAAATGAGAGAGATGAAATCATTGTTTTTGTTTCTTTTTACACCACATAATGAAAAACACAAGTTTCAAATTTAGAGAAAAGTTTCAAAATGTAGGGAACCCATTTTATAGAGTGGTTATAAAGACATAGGTTTTGGACCGAAACTGCTGCATACAAATAAATCTGAATCCTTTTTGAACTCAACAGCTTTGGTCTATGCATTTAACATTTCAGAGCATACTTTCCTCTTCTGCAAAATGGGGAAAATAATAATAATAACAATAGCAATAATAATAGTTTCACATAGAGCTCAGTAAATATTAAATAAAAAATAATCCATATAAAATACTTAGAAGGATACTTGACAAATTTCAAAAATGCAAGAAAGAAAGTAGAAAAGAGGAATAAAAAAATTCCACATTAGAGAGAGCTAAGATGAGAATAAGATGTTTCCATATAGGAACTATCCCTTGGGTCACTGTGCCCTAATCCCACAGTGGCTACTGCATGCTTCTTAAATTACCCAAATGTGAGAGGAAAGCTGGGCTGGAGAGTGGCGTCAAGAGTAAACAGGAATTCTCTCTACTCTATACAACTCTTCTGTAAATATAAAGTTATTTCAAAATAAAAAATTAAACTAAATATTTTTCAAAAAGATGTTTCCATATAAAACTACATTTTTTAAAATATAATATCAGAAACAAAGGTTCAGTTCAGTTCAGTTGCTCAGTCCTGTCCGATTCTTTGTGACCCCATGATTCGCAGCACGCCAGGCCTCCCTGTCCATCACCATCTCCCGGAGTTCACTCAGACTCACGTCCATCGAGTCCGTGATGCCATCCAGCCATCTCATCCTCTGTCATCCCCTTCTCCTCTTGCCCCCAATCCCTCCCAGCATCAGAGTCTTTTCCAATGAGTCAACTCTTCACATGAGGTGGCCAAAGTATTGGAGTTTCAGCTTTAGCATCATTCCTTCCAAAGAAATCCCAGGGCTGATCTCCTTCAGAATGGACTGGTTGGATCTCCTTGCAGTGAGGAAAGGAAATTTCACAGATGTCCAAAAGAAAGAAGCAAACCATGGAAAAGAAACCAGAGAACTGTGATAGTTGAACTCATCTGAGCCACAAAAATGACTACCCACTCCAGTATTCTTGGGGCTTCCCTGGAGGCTCAGATAGTAAAAATCTGCTTATAATGCAGGAGACCCAGGTTCAATCACTGGATCAGGAAAAAAACCCTGAAAAAGGGAATGGCTACCCACTCCAGTATTCTTGTCTGGAGAATCCCATGGACAGAGGGGCCTAGTAAGCTACAGTCCATACAGTCCCAAAGAGTTGGACACAACTGAGCAACTAACACTCCATTAAAAAAGAAAACTTGAACAGCTCTATGTTTATTGATGCTGACATGTAAAATTTACAATATACATAAATTATGAGGTTTATAATATACATAAGTTCAGTTCAGTTCATTTCAGTTGCTCAGTCGTGTCCTACTCTTTGCAACACCATGTAACCCAGCACCCCAGGCCTCCCTGTCCATCACCAACTCCTGGAGTCCACCTAAACCCATGTCCATTGAGTTGATGATGCCATCCAACCATCTTATCCTCTGTCGTCCCCTTCTCCTCCTACCCTCAGTCTTTCACAGTATCAGGGTATTTTCAAAAGAGTCAGCTCTTCACATCAGGTGGCCAAAGTATTGGATTTCACCTTCAACATCAGTCCTTCCAATGAACACCCAGGACTAATCTCCTTTAGGATGGACTGGTTGGATCTCCTTGCAGTCCAAGGGACTGTCAAGAGTCTTCTCCAACACCACAGTTCAAAAGCATCAATTCTTCTGTGCTCAGCTTTCTTTATAGTCCAACTCTCACATCCATACATGACCACTGGAAAAACCATAGCCTTGACTAGATGGACCTTAGTTGGCAGAGTAATGTCTCTGCTTTTTAATATGCTATCTAGGCTGCTCATAACTTTTCTTCCAAGGAGTAAGCGTCTTTGAATTTCACGGCTGCAGTTACCATCTGCAGTGATTTTGGAGCCCCCCAGAATAAAGTCTGACACTGTTTCCACTGTTTCCCCATCTTTTTCCCATGAAGTGATGGGACAAGATGCCATGATCTTCATTTTCTGAATGTTGAGCTTTAAGCCAACTTTTTCACTCTCCTCTTTTACTTTCATCAAGAGGCTTTTTAGTACTTCTTCACTTTCTGTCATAAGGGTGGTGTCATCTGCATATCTGAGGTTATTGATATTTCTCCCAGCAATCTTGATTCCAGCTTGTGCTTTATCCAGCCCAGCGTTTCTCATGATGTACTCTGCATAGAAGTTAAATAAGCAGGGTGACAATATACAGCCTTGATGTACTCCTTTTCCTGTTTGGAACCAGTCTGTTGTTCCACGTCCAGTTCTAACTGTTGCTTCCTTGCCTGCATACCGATTTCTCAAGAGGCAAGTCAGGTGGTCTGGTATTCCCATCTCTTTCAAAATTTTCCACAGTTTATTGTGATCCACACAGTCAAAGGCTTTGGCATAGTCAATAAAGCAGAAATAGATGTTTTTCTGGAACTCTCTTGCTTTTTCAATAATCCAGCGGATGTTGGCAATTTAAATGAACATAAACCACAATGAAAAGTTAAAAATGCTATCAAATGTTTCACCATCTTATGAAAACATAAGTGAAGAAAATTATGCACAAAAAGACAGGCACTCCCATAATGAGGCAAGTTATCTTGAGTAAGTCTGAAATGGCTGATTTGCTAAGGGAGGGACCAACATTATGATAGGACCAGCTTAAAGGTTTTTTTGACAGCTTTGCACTAAACATGTTGGGCTCCTCACTGGTCTGCTATGCTGAGCACACTTTGTCCCTCTTCAGAGACACAAGCAGAGTTTATAGCTGACTTCTGTTCCTGTTGATTCTACTGAACAATGTTCTTTAATCAAGCAGCTGACACACAGCTAGCTGGCTTCCAGACTGAGCTACTCCAAACTCAGCCTGCACCCCCTGGCTAGGGTCTGCCGAGAATCTGTAGGCCTGTTAGGACACAGTGGATGCCTTGTAAGTCACTTGGCTGCTCTTGCTCCCGCTGCATACCAATTAGTCTGCAGGCTGCTCTTTCTCTTCAGCCATCAGAACCACACTCCTGAATCAGGGATGTCTCAGGAACCACAAGACTGAGACACCAAATGATGCTGATGCCCAGTGTCTGTCATCAACCTGGACCTCAAATGGCCTTGGCAAACCCTGAACCCTTAGCAGACCATTTTCAGAATAGGTACTATGAAATTTACCTATTTTACAAGGTAAGAGGAAGTATTTACACAAGAAGATTTATGTGATGATTGTGGGCTGTGGGTAGAATAAAGAAGCATTCAAAGTAAACAGATTTCTGTGTTTTAGTCCAAATGTTGTTTTTCGATTCCCTCTAACCTACTGAAATGTTATTCATTGTTCCATAAATTCTAATGCTAAAAAATTAAACACACTGAGCTAGGGTTTTGTTAATTTTTGTTGTTATTTAGTTGCTAAGTCGTGTCCAGCTCTTTGTGACACAGTGGACTGTAGCCCTCCAGGCTCCTCTATCCATGGGATTTTCCAGGCAAGAGTACTGGAGTGGGTTGCCATTTCCTTCTCCAGGAGATCTTCTTGATCCAGGGGTTGAACCCAAGTCTTCTGCATTGCAGGCAGATTCTTTACTACTGTGCCACCTTGGAAGCTCCCTATTTTTTTTAACTCAAGTTATAAACTAAAAATGATAATATATTTCTAACATGGCTATAATGAGTGAAGTTAATGAAATCAGAGGAGTGTACATAGGAAATACTCGGGGTTATAGGGCTGAAATGCAGGGCATGAAAGATAAACTGTTGAGCTTCTGCATGCTTTTGGCAAAATCCTCCCAAAGCCACTTTATAAAGCTGCCCTATATCTTCTGGTTCATCTCTACATACTCTTTTAATAAGGCCCCACCATTCTCAAATGTACTGCAGCCAGGCCTGGGGAAAAAAATACATGGAAGAGAATCCTAAAAAATGAATGGCACTTTCAGATCATTTACAACAAACAGAATACACACTAAGAGAATCAGCAGTGTAGAAAGACAAATATTGTATGATCTCTCTTACATGCAGATTTTAAAACAGGTGAGCTCATAGAAACAAAGAGTAGAATGGGGCTGGAGGATGGAGAGATATCATACAAAAGGTACAAACTTCCAGTTATAGATGACTAAATTCTGGGGATCTAATGTGCAGTATGGCAATCACAGTTAGGAGTACTGTGTTGTATATCTGAAATTTGCTAAGATAATAGACCCTAAGTGTTCTTAACACAAAAAAACAAAACTGGTAACTATGTGAGGTAATGGATTTCTTAATTAGTTTGATTGTGGCAATCATTTCACTATGTATATGTACATAAAATCATCATGTTGTCCTTAAATATATGCAACCAAGTAGGACCCTATGGGGCTTTCCCAGATCAGGACCTTCCCCCAGCTTTAGTCTCTCAGACTTCCCCAGAGTCACAAAAACCTGGCTCAAGAGTTAATGATTGGAAGAATGTGAACATGTAGTAACAGAAGATAGTACCTGGGCCAGAAGAACTGGTGACAATTTAAACAGATCAACCATATGGTAGAGTCACAGAATCTTTAGTTCCTCCCAGAAGGACATAGATAACAGTGTCTGATACACACTCTTCACTTATTTTATAGATCCCCAAACCTATACTAGATGAAAGAAATTAACTGCACGATGATCATACACATGTGGTCCCAAGACAGACTGGAGCCTGAAGATTGGTGATTGTCCCTGTGCCACCACCCTATTACCTCACTATCAACCATGGAATTGTGTGTGGGCTGATCACACACCTGCACCTCCCCTGTTTCACCTTGCCTTTAAAGCTCTTCCCTGGAATCCATTGATGAGTTAGGGTCTTTTCAGCATTTGTCACACAGACTCCTTGTTTGGCACTTGTAATAAACCATATACTTTCCTTCACAATCCAGTGCCAGTAAATCGGCTTTACTGTGGCAAGTAAGCAGACCCAAGTTTGGCTTGGTAAAATATATGTAATTTTAATTTGTCATTTATACCTCAATAAAACATGGGAGGAAACATAAGGGGAAAGCTTGTGAAAAGTATAAGGGAACATTGTGCTGCCATAGTGACTTTCCTATAAATCAAAATTTTTCCAAAAGTTTTTTTTTAATTTAAGATCATCAAAAACAAAATAAATAAATTGTATAAATATAACTTTAATAGAAAAATCACAATCTTTCTTTTAGGGTGATAATAGTATTATAGGGGCTTCTCTAGTGGCTCAGATATAAAGAATCCATTTGCCAATACAGGAGGTGAGAGTTTCACCCCTAGGTCAAGAAGATCTTCTAGAAAAGGAAATGGCAACCCACTCCAGTATTCTTGCCTGGGAAATCCCATGGACAGAGGAGCCTGGATGGCTACAGTCCACAGGATCATAAAAGAGTCAGACATGACTTATGCACATAAAAGAATATGCACATAAAAAAGTATTTTTTTCTGTAAGAAACTGTTTCCTATGCAAAAATGTCCAAATAGGTTAATCCCTAAAGACAAAATTTAAACCACAATATGTTCTCAGCCACAATAGCAATTATTTTCTTCCTAACTTCATTCCCCTAATGTTGGCTCACAGGCCACCCTCAGTGTCCACAACCAATGGGAACAAGAACAGGAAACTCAAGTTTGCAGATGCTGAGCATGATATGTTCCTAATTCAACATGGGACAGAAAAGAGGCCCTGTAGAGTGAGTCCTTAAACTGAAGTCCTTGCCCTCAGGACGCATATAACGGCTTTCTACATATATTATTTCCCTAGGTTTGCCTGAGATAGTAAGCAGTCCATGTATTATGTTATTTCTCCTTCCCAATGGCTGTTCCTACCACCTTCTAGAGGGAAGGCAAAACTTTCCCTCTTTGAGAACATCACAAAAGTCCACTGCCCTGGAGGGTAAAAACTGATGAGGCATCACAAAGAAAATTTCTGTTGTGGTTACAAAGAAAAATGACTGGAAATATGGAGAAGAAACACTTTGCAAGGCAGATGGTTTCCAAATCCTTGCTTTCAATATAATTGAACCAGGTCATCTAGTGAAGGATCATTTTAAAATATTTGATCGAAAATGGGAAGTGACTTTTTTGGCATGTAACTTAGATTATTTTGTTATACATTTAGAAAATTAAGAAAACCACTTACTGATTTATGAGAAAAGTTTCTCTCTGTAATACTGCAATGGAAAATAGGGATAACACTGAGGTTGAGAAATAACTGATATTTATTATGAATTTCCAATAAAATTTATTTTCTGTGTAAAAGTATCAACATGAAAATAATATATATATAGTATTTACTATGGACATTAAGTGTTATATATTTTTATCTCATTGGACTCTGTTAAGATCTCCAAGCTTAATATTATTTTTACTGCATTTTACAGTTGAGGCAATAAAAACATAGAGAGGTTGAGAAACTTTCCAAGGCTACATATCTGGGCAGAGCTAGCTTTTGAATCTAGGCAGTCTGACTCCAGAGTGTGTGTTCTTAACTATACCTTGTGTTGTCTCAGAGCATTTATAATAAATATATTTAGGTTACTTATATTAATAACCAAATCCACAAACATTTTTCCATATTTAGAAATTTACAGTCATAATTTAAAATTTGAAAGTGTATATACAAATTTTTATTGTGAATAAATATGATAGAGTAGTCAATGAAAGTCATTTGATTTTTAAAAAACTTTTTTTATTTTTTATTGTGGTATAGCCAATTAACAATGTTGTGATAGTTTCTGGTGAACAGAAAATGGACTCAGCCATACATATACATGTATCCATTCACCACCAAACTCTGCTCCTATCCAGGCTGCCACATAACATAGAGCAGAGTTCCATGTGCTATTCAGAAGGTCCTTGTTGGTTATCCATTTTAAATATAGCAGTGTGTACATGTCCATCCCAAACTCCCTAACTATACCTTGCCCACATCCTTCCCCCAGCAACCATAAGTTCATTCTCTAAGTCTGTGAGTCTCTTTCTGTTTTGTAAATAAGTTCCTTTGTATCTTTTCTTTTTAGATTCCATATATAAGGTATGTCATATGATATTTCTTCTCCTCTGTCTGACTTACTTCACTCAGTAAATGAATCAAAGATGATACAAAGAGATGGAGAGAGACATACCATATTCTTGGATTGGAAGAATCAATATTGTCAAAATGACTATACTACCCAAAGCAATCTACAGATTTAATGAAATCCCTATCAAATTACCAATGGCATTTTTCATAGAACTAGAACAAAAAATTTCACAATTTGTATGGAATCACAAAAGACCTCAAATAGCCAAAGTAATCTTGAGAAAGAAAAACAGAACTGGAGGAATCAACTTCCCTGACTTCAGACTATACTACAAAGCTATAGTCATTGAGACAGCATGGTATTGGCACAAAATCAGAAATATAAACCAATGGAACAAAATAGAAAAAAACCCACAGAGATAAACCCACAAACACACTGGCACCTCATCTTTAACAAAGGAGCAAGACTACACAATGGAGAAAAGACAGTCTCTTCAATAAGTTGTGCTGGGAAAACTGGAAAGCTACCTATAAAACAATAAAACTAGAACACTTCCTAACACTATACACAAAAATACCTTCAAAATGGGTTAAAGACTTAAATGTAAGGCTAGAAACTATAAAATTCTTACAAGAAACCATAGGCAGTACACTCTCTGAAATAGATTGCAGTAAGATACTCTTTGACCTACCTCCTAGAGTAATGGAAATAAAAATAAAAATAAACAAATAAGAATGAATACAACTTACAATATTTTACATAACAAAGGGAACCATAAACAAGATGAAAAGATAGCCCTCAGAATGGGAGAAAATAATTGCAAATGCAGCAACTGATGAAGGAATAATCTCCAAAATATGTAAGTAACTTAAACAGCTCAATATCAGAAAAACAATCAAAACAGACATACAGATGGGCTAATAAACACATAAAAATATGCTCAACATCATTCATTATTAGAGAAACACAAATCAAAATTACAGTGAGCTATCACTTTGGACTGATCAGAATGACCATCATCAAAAAATCTACAAACAGTAAATGCTGGAGAGGATGTGGAGAAAAAGGAACCCTTTTGCTCTGTTGGTGGGAATGTAAACTGATACAGTCATTGTGGAGAACAGTGTGGAAATTCCTTTAAAAACAATGGGTAAATCTATAATATGATCCAGCAATCCCAGTAACGGACATATATGCTAAATAAACCACAATTTGACCACATGTACCCCAGTGTTCACTGAAGCAATATTTACAATAGCCAGGACATGGAAGCAACCTAGATATCCACAGACAAATGAATGGATAAAGAAGATGTGGTACATTTATACAATGGAATATTACTCAGCCATAAAATGAAATGAATGTGAGTCAATTGTAGTGAGGTGGATGAACCTAGAGCTTCTTATACAGAATGAAGTAAGTCAGAAAGAGAAAAACAAATATCATTTATTAACACATATAAATGGAATCTAGAAAAATGTTACTAATGATCCTATTTGTAGGGAAGCAATGGAGACACAGATGTAGAGAACAGACTTATGGACACAGCAGGATAAGAAAGGGTGGGAATAATGGAGAAAGCAGTGTTTATATATATATATATATATATATATATATATATATATATATATATATATACACTATCATGTGTAAAATAGATAGCCAATGCATACATACATGCACAGTTGCTCAGTTGTGTCCAACTCTGCGACACCATAGTCTGTAGCCCACCAGGCTCATCTGTCCATGGGATTATCCCAGCAAGAATACTGGAGTGGGTTGCCATTTCCTCCTCCAGGGGATCTTCCCCACCCAGGGATCAAACCAGTGTCTCCTGCAGTTTCTGCACCAGCAGGCAATTCTTTACCACTGAGCTACCTGGGAAGTCCAGCTAGCTAGTGTGAAGTTGCTATATAACACAGAGAGCCCAGCCTGGCACACTGTGATGATGTAGAGGGATGGGATGGGGTCAGGGAGAGAGTCCCAGGAGGGAGGGGATATATATATATATATATATATATAACTGATTTACATTATTGTATGGCAGATACCAACACAACATTGTAAAGCAATTTTCCCCAAATTAAATATTTAAAAAATAAAATACTATTACAATGAAAAATAAGAATTTTATGTGGAGTATTCTAAACCACCACATACACTCTACATTAATATTTTTGTATACTTTTCTTATCACAAAGGTATCAATTCATTCCATTTTTTAAAGCTCTATTAAATATAATAAGTTAAATGGACAGCATGACGAATTTTTTATTAGATTTATAAAAATTCTGCAATGATTTTCACAAGCCAGTTTTAATTTACATCATCACTCCAGAAACCCCATGCACAGTTTACAACTAATCCTCAATTCCACCCCGTCACTGGCAAGCACTGACATGCTTTCTACCTGTATAACTTTCCATTCTTCTATTATCTCAATAAATTTGACTCATCTATTATGTGTATTTCATAGCTGTTTTTTTTTTTTTCACTTAGAGTGATGTCTGAATTTCACCCTGATTGTTCCTTATTCAGTAGTTTGTTCCTTTTCATTTTTGGGTAGTACTTCATGGTGTAGATATTCCATATTTTGTGTACTTGTTCACCAAATGATGGATGGATAACTGGTTTGTTTCCAGTTTTTGACTGGTAATGATGAATGAAGCCTCTAGGTACACTCACATGAAAGTCTATTGTGGACATTTGTTACCATTTCTCTTTGATGAATACCTAGGAGTGTAATTGCTGGTAGAATGGGAAATGTGTATTTATTAATATCTTTTTCAAAAACTGTGTGCCTGTTTTCCAAACAGTTTGTAGCATGTTTCATTCCTACTAGTAATGCAGGAGAGTTTCTCCATATTCTTGCCAACATTTGGTGTTGAAAGACTCTAATTTTGTTGTTCAGTCACTAAGTCATGCTTGACTTTTTGTGACTCCATGAACTGCAGCAGGTTAGGCTTTCCTGTCCTTCACCATCCTCCAGAGTGTGTTCAAACTCATGTCCATTGAGTCAATGATGCCATTCTACTATCTCATTCTCTGTCATCCCCTTCTCCTCTTCCACTTAGTCTTTCCCAGCATAAGGGTCTTTTCTAATAAGTCAGTACTTCACATCAGGTGGACAAAATATTGGAGCTTCAGCATCAAACCTTTCAATGAATATTCAGGGTTGACTGCATTTAGTATTGACTGGTTTGATTTCCTTGATGGCCAAGGAACTCTCAAGAATCTTCTCCAGCTCCACAGTTTGAAGCATCAATTCTTTGGTGCTCAGCCATCTATATGGCCCAAGTCTCACATCTGTATGTGACTACTGAGAAAACGTTGACTATAGGGACCTTTGCTGGCAAAGTTAAATGTCTCTGCTTTTTAATATACTGTCTAGGTTTTTCATAGCTTTCCTTCCAAGGAGTAAGCATCTTTTAATTTCATGGCTGCAATCACTGTCCACAGTGATTCTGGAGCCCAAGAAAATAAAATCTGTCACTGTTTCTATTTTTTCCCTTTCAATTTGCCATGAAGTGATGGGACCAGATCTTAGTTTTTTGAATGTTGAGTTTTAAGTCAGATTTTTCATTCTCCTCTTTCACCTTCTTCAAGAGGCTCTTCAGTTCCTCTTTGCTTTCTGCCATTAGAGTGGTATCATCTGATATCTTAGATGTTGATATTTCTCCCAGCCATCTTGATTCCATCTTGTGATTCATCCAGCCTAGCATATTGCATGATGTACTCTACATAAATATTTTAAAAAGTAGAGTGACAATACACAATTTGATGTACTCCTTTCCCAATTTTGAACCAGCCCATTGTTCCATGTCCAGTTCTAACTTGTGCTTCTTGACCTGCATACAGGTTTCTCAGGAGACAAGTAAGGTGGCCTGATACTCCCAACTCTAACAGTTTTTACAGTTTGTTGTGATCCACACAGCCAAAGGTTTTAGTGTAGTCAATGAAGCAGAAATTTTTCTGGAATTCCGTTGCTTTTTCTATGATCCAATGAATGTTAGTAATTTGATCTCTGGTTCCTTGCCTTTTCTAAATCCAGCTTGCACATCTGGTAGTTCTCAGTTCATGTACTACTAAAGCCTAGCTTGAAGGATTTTGAGAATTACCTTGCAGGTGCATGAAATGAGCACAATTGTTTGATAGTTTGAACATTTTTTTGCATTGTCCTTCTTTGAGATTGTAATGAAATCTGATCTTTTGCAGTCCTCTGGCCACTGCTGAGTTTTCCAGATTTGCTGACATATTAAGTGCAGCACTTTCACATCATCATCTTTTAGGATTTTGAATAACTCAGCTGGAATTCCATCACCTCCTATAGCTTTGTTCATAGTAATGATCCTAAGGCCCACTTGACTTCACACTCCAGATGTCTACATTAGGTGAGTGACCACACCATTATGGTTATCCAGGTCATTAAGACCTTTTTTGTATGGTTTTTCTGTGTGTTCTTGCCACCTCTTTTTAATAGCTTCTGCTTCTGTTAGGTCCATACCATTTCTGTCCTTTATTGTGCCCATCCTTGCATGAAATGTTCCCTTGGTCTCCAATTTCCCTGAAGAGATCTCTAATCTTCCCCATTCTACTGGTTCCCTTTATTTTTTTGCATTGTTCACTTAAGAAAGCTTTCTTATTTTCATGTTATTCTCTGGAACTCTGCATTCATTTGGGTATATCTTTCCTTTTCTCCCTTGCCTTTTGATTCTCTTCTTTCCTCAGCTATTTTTAAAACCTCCTTTGACAACCACTTTGCCTTCTTGCATTTCTTTTTCTTTGGCATTATTTTGGCCACTGCCTCCTATACTATGTTACAAACCTCTGTCCATAGTTTTTCAGGCACTCTGTACCAGATCTAATCCCTTGAATATGTCTGTCACCTGCAATGTATAATTATAAGGGATTTTATTTAGGTCATACCTGAATGGCCTAGTGGTTTTCCCTACTTTCTTCAATTTAAGCCTGAATTTTACAATAAGGAACTTGTGATCTGAGTCACAGTCAGCTCCAGGTCTTGTTTTTGCTGACTGTATAGAGCTTCTCCATCTTTGGCTGCAAAGAACATAATCAACCTGATTTTGATACTCACCATCTGGTGATGTCCATGTGGAGAGTCATCCCGTGTTATTGGAAGAGGGTGTTTGCTATGACCAGTGCATTCTCTCACAAAAATCTGCTAGACTTTGCCCTGCTTCATTTTGTACCCCAAGAACAAACTTGGCTTTTTTGCCAGGTATCTCTTGACTTCCTATTTTTGCATGCCAGTCTTCTAGGATGAAATCTTCTAGGATGAAAAGGACTTCTCTTTTGGTGTCAGTTTTAGAAGGTCTTGTAGGTCTTCATAGAACCACTCAACTTCAGCTTCTTGTGCATTAATGATTGGCTCATATCCTTGGATTACTGTGACGTTTAATGGTTTATGTTAGAACCAAGGTCATTCTGTTGTATTGTAGATTTCACCCAAGTACTGCGTTTCTTTTGTTACCTATGCAGGCTACTCCATTTCTTCTAAGGGAGTCTTGCCCACAACAACAGGTATAATGGTCATCTGAATTAAATTCTCCCATTCATACCCACTTTAGTTCACTAATTCCTAAAATGTCAATGTTCACTCTTGCCATCTCTTGTTGACCATATCCATTTACCTTGATTCATTGGTTAAACATTCCAGATTCCTATCAATATTGTTCTTTACAGAATCAAACTTTACTTTTACCACCAGACACATTCACAAATGAGCTTCGCTTCTGCTTTGGCCCAGCCTCTTCTTTCTTACTGGAGCTATTTTTCCACTCTTCCCCGGTAGCATGCTGGACACATTTCACCTCTGAGCTTACCTTTTCACCTTTCATACTCTTATTTTTCCTTTTTTCCCCTTTTCATACTCTTTATGGGGTTCTTGAAGCAAAAATACTGGAGTGGTTTGCCATTCCCTCTTCTAGTGGACCACGTTTTGCCATAACTATCCACTATGACCTGTCCATCTTGTGTGGCTCTGTATGGCACAGATGGCT
The DNA here is from genome assembly GCF_014754425.2 of Oryx dammah. NCBI lineage: Eukaryota > Metazoa > Chordata > Mammalia > Artiodactyla > Bovidae > Oryx > Oryx dammah. Next base: position 2,078,747 of record NW_024080622.1, read on the forward strand.
CAGTGCTTCATTGAGTTACGCGAGCCCCTTCACCACAAGACTATGTTCCATGAAGGGGTCAATTCACTGTAAACAAGTCTTTTTTTTTTTTTTTTCTGCACTCATTATACTGTCTCTTGATCTACATGTGTGTGTGACTAGTTGTTCAGTCTTGTCTGACTCTTCACAACCCCATGAACTATAGCCTGCCAGGCTCCTCTGTCCATGGAATTTTCCAGGCAAGAAAATTCCTTGAATGGGTTGTCATTTCCTGGAGTGGGTTGTCATATCCAGGTGACCTTCCTAACCAAAGGATCAAACCTGGATCTCCTGTGAGTCTTGCATTGGCAGGCAGATTCTTTAGCACTGAGCCACCTTGGAAATTCTTTCTTGATCTATACATCTTTCCTTATACCAATAATACATGATCTTGATTACTATGGTATTATACAGTTAGTTTTAAAATTAGGTAGGCTTTCAGTAGTTTCACAATGTATATCTGGATGTATTGCTTTCTATTTTTTTAAACTTGGTGTTCATTTCATCTGCAGATTAATATCTTTCTTCAAACTTGGAATCACTCATAAGTTCTAGTTTTGTGTCTTTCTCTCCTTCTGGAATTCTCATGAAGCATATACTGACAGACAGGACAGTTTTGTATAAATCCCTGAGGCTCCATTCACTTTCTTCAATCTTTGTTTCTCATGATCTTTGGATTGAACGATTCCTATTCATCTACCTTCAAGTTCAATGATTCCTTTTTCTGTCATCTGAAATCTGCTATTGAAACAATCTAGGGAGTATTTAAGTTGTTTTCAACTGTAGAATATCTTTTGGTTCCTTTTTTAGGTTCTATTTCTTTAATGATATTCCATATTTGTTGAGTTATTATCATATTTTAGTTCTCAGGATATAGTTTCCTTTAATTCTTAGCATTATAAGGACTGGCTTGTAGTGTTTGTCTGATAAACCCAATATTTGGGCTTTCTCAGTGTTATTTCCTTTTTTTTTTTTCCTAAATGTAAGTTTCATGAGATCTCAGTTGAAAACTGTTCATTTCTGATGACATAGTATAGAAATCACAAACTCTGTTTTATTTTTTCTGAAGGTTTTATTGTTGTTATTTGTTGTAACTTGCTTGAACTTTGGAATTTGTTTCCCCTGCAGTATGTAGCCACTGATGTTTCTGCTTAATTTTTAATTCTGTCTGTATTTTTTGGTTTTGTTTCCTAGGAGTTGCTTCTGGGTCTGCATGCCTTAGAGGTTACCTAATGACTTGGGCAGACATTGCCTAACTATCTTGAGCTGTACACCTTCCATCTTCCATGAGTCAATCTTTGTGAGGTTTGGGGAGCACATTCAAAATTACAGCCAGTTCTTAGATCTGCCTTGCCTTTTACTGCTTGCTTGCATGTAGTGTTTTAGTTAACTGGGCACAAGTGTAGAGGTTGTGTCAGCCCTTCTATGACACTCTCACTTTCAGATTCTCACTGTTAATTCTCTGGATGACCCATAGTTCACTCAAACAGGACTTTGGACCATCAAAGTTTCCACTGAGTCTGTAAGTTTTAGCTGACAAAATAGTGATTTTCCACTCTACCTCAAATTGTTTGCTCCTTCTAGCAGTGAAGCTGTTTGTTTGTTTATTTTGCATCCATCTTTACTCTGGTAAACTGACAAAACTACAGCTGGGAAGGATGACTGGGACAGGCCCCAGGCAAGGAGGCTGCAGATATCCTGATGTTATTACCTGAAGCTCTAGAATTATTTTAGTAGTAAATGCTTCTCAACTTTCTGTCTGGTTCCATTGAATTTGCATGGGCCTGAAAGTGGTTGTTTTTTATTTTAATTATGTGTAGTTTTATACTTTCTTGTTTTGGAGGCATTTCTCCAAACTATTTACTTTGCCATACCTGGAAAGCCCTCTTATTTGTGTGCATTTATCTATTAGGTGTTCTTGCCTGGAGAACCCCAGAGTTGGCAGAGCCTAGTGGGTTGCCGTCTATGGGGTCGCACAGAGTCGGACATGACTGAAGTGACTTAGCAGCAGCAGCAGCAGCAGCAGGTATATTAAAAAGAGAGATAAAAACAGCTTTGTGTAAATCATCAACATTAAAAGTATATGGGAAATGACATACTTTAACTTTTAACATGATTAAAAATTTAAGATACCAATTTAAAAATTGTGAGGGCATGTGCAGTTTGTAAAAATTTAGTAGGTACACAAACCAAAAGTTTAAAGGTTTAAACTCCCAGCCCTAGATAAAAGAAAAGCTTCAAGATCAAAGTCCTGGGCCTAGAGAACTGTCCCATAATTATTTGAAATATACCAGGTCTGAATGGAATCATGCCTGCTGATTTTTCCTAGAATGACACAGTTTTAGTAAAAATAGTTGTGTTCTGTATCCTATTACATCTTACTTAGATTTGCCCACACACAAAATAGGAAATAAATACTCTTAAATTTTTCTAAGGGTTATAATTAGGCTACCAATTGCATTCTTTAGTTTTGATGTTTTTTATTAGGTACAAGACTGTTTTTATACATATGATATAATACCCACTTATAATTAGAAAGTAGCAAGTAACAGTCATTTAGCAATTATTCTGGAATTTTCAAAAATTTATGATGTTGAGGGTTTACAATTCTTTCTAAAATATGTGTTTTATTACAATCTAACAGAACAATAACTGTACTTCAGTTAGGCAAGTTGCCTCCTCAGCTTTCAAGAGATTTATGGTAAAGTAACAACAGGCACTTACCAAGATTAAATACTCTACAAAAGCTGCAGATCACTGATGATGAGTTAAATCTCATTATTATACTAGTTACTATGCAGGAGATATGTAAACTATCAAAACAAATATAGGGCAACAACTTTAAAGCTTCTAAAAGAGATAAATGTATTTTACAAGGTAGTGAATTTCTCCTTTCTACATCTCAGTATATGCCCAAACATGGTCTAAGTGGTCCTCTCTACGGAGAGAAACGGTAGTTGGAGGATAAAGGGCCAAAGAGGAACTCATTCTTCACTTGTTACTTTTTTGGATAATGAGAATTTGCCTTCTAAATGTCACATGCATGTATTAACTACTCCAAAAGAATAAATAATTTTAAAGTATAAAATAATGGAAAATATCTTCTATCAATTATGAAGACATGTTTCTTATTAACTCAGGGGTTACATTTCTAATGAAATTACTTACTGTTTTTTGAATACACATTAGTAAATCAATGTAAGGAAAACAAGAGATAGATAATGGGAATCAGCAAAACCAAAATAAAATCATTGCTGGTAAGATAAAAAGGATAAGTTTTAATTCACAATGTGAATTAAAAAATGGATAATGTGGAATTAAGAAAGAAATCTGGGTTTTTGCTCATTGTTTCATCACTTTTATTTTGAGAGTATATGGAGGCTGATTAGGAAAAAATGGTGATTTCAGTGCTGAAAGTTGTACTCTCAGTACTATTCTCAGTAGTACCATTTTTCCTCAGATGACTATCTTGCAAGAAAACAAATGTAGAGGTTAAGAACATTGCCTGTAAAGTTCAAATTAAGTCTCCGCCACTTATTAAGTTGCCTTGGATACAGTGCTTAACTCCTCTCAGCCCCATTTCTAGATCAGGAAAACAGACTAATGACAAACTTTACCTAATATGGTGGCTGCAAGGATCAATGAGGTAGTACACATCAAATGCAAAACAGCCCAGCCACACAACAAGCAATTGATAGATGCTTGCTATCATTGTTAAGGGTTAACAGTGTTGATATGCATCCCAAGCTTAAAAACCAGTGACACAATTTGTGAACAGATCTTTTGCTCTGTTATAATTTTTAGGCATTTGATTAGACTTTGCATATGTGAATTAATAGATAAAATGAAAAGTTGGTAGATTTTAGAATGTTTATGACCTACCACTCTGTGAAAAGCAACCAAGCTGCTGTCCTGGTGTCTGTCTATGCTCCATGATGTCCAAATTGAAGGACTAAGGAAACAAATATGTGTAGTGCATTTAAAGAAAAAAAATTATAAATTCAAGATGAATGAAAGCTCAGTGGAAAAGGTAACTTATTCTAAAATAAAAGTAAAAAGCTTCATTGTGACAAAGATACCTATCCTGCATTGCATAGATCCCTGACATCACAATGACTCTAACTGCATTAGTCCAAAAATACAGAATGCTTTGAAAGGCAACAGGAGAAAGAGGATCCTGAAATACCTTGTGAACAGCCAGGGCTCATGATTGGGATTCATTTTCAGGCAATCAATCAGCTTGTTGATTCACCAAAATGGAACTGTTGTTTAAGATCTGAATGCTTGGTTCAAGAGCCATTGACTACTGTCACTTGAGATACTACAAGTTGCAGCCTACATTAGCTTTATAGTTGTAGAAAGACTGAATATCTTAATGAAATCAAACCTCCTTAAAAGACCTATAAATTCAACATGACTTTAATCAAAACTTTATAAATTTGGAATATTTAATGTCTAAGAATAGCTAAGAACCCATGGGAAAAAAAGAGAAAAAATATTTGTTATTGTACCAAATCCATAATTATAAGGCTATAATATTAAAAACCATGTGGTATTAGCACAGGGGAAGTAAAAAGAGAATCACAGATACATGGAAATTTCACTGAGGAAAGGCTGGACTTTTTTCTAAGTCAAATGATGAGCAGTGATGTTTGACATAGTAGAAGAAGAACTGTATTCCAAGGTTACTCTGTGTGTACTAAAAAAGTCAATTACAGGGTCTTTAATGAGTAAAATAAATAGCCAATGGGAATTTGCTGAATGGCTCAGGAAATTCAAACAGGGGCTCTGCATCAACCTAGAGGAGTGGGATGGGGAGGGAGATGGGAGGGAGGTTCAAAAGGAAGGGGATATATGTATACATATGGCTGATTCATGTTGAGGTTTGACAGTAAACAGTAAAATTCTGTAAAGCAATTATCCTTCAGTCAAAAATAAATTAAAAAAAACAGCTATGAAAAAGCAAAGCTAAAAACTTTTAGAAATAGAATATAGGAGGATCTTCATGTATTCAGAATGGAGAAAGGTTTCTTAAATAATACACAATAAGTATAAACCATAGAGGAAGTTGTTAAAATTAATAACAGTCTTCATCTTCCTGTTGCCATAACAAAGAACCACAGGCTGGATTGTTTAAACAATAGGAATGCATCCTCTTACAGGTCTGGGTCTTAGAAGTTTAAATCAAAGCATTGTCAGTGTTGGTTCCTTCTCAGGCCTCTCTCCTAGGCTGGCAGACAGCCATCTTCTTGTTCTTTACATTACCTTCACTCTGAACCTATCTGTGTCCAGATTTCCTCTCACTGAGGCACTAGTTGGATTGAATTAGGGCTCACCCTAGCAAGGTCCTATTAACTACCTCTTTGAAGGTTGTATTTCCAAATATGGTCACACACTGAAGTACTAGGGGTTAGGGCTTCAGCATGTAAGTTTTGGAGTGACACAATTCAGCCTATAAAAATGGGCAAAGACTTAAAACAAGCCCTTCACAAAAAAAGAAACCCCACTGGCTGATAGTGCACTATTAAAATATGCTGAATCTCATTAATATTCACAGAAAAACAAGTTAAAAACCACAGTGACATACCATTTCACACCCACAAGATTGGTCAGGATTTTAAAGCTGATAGTATCAAGTATTGGCAAAGATATGGATCAACTGGATTGCATATATTCAATTAGCTAAATTTTCTAATTTAGCTAATGACCTTAATTTTTCACCCATCCAGCAATATTGATGGCATCTAAACCTTAAGTTTCAGGATTGTCAATTCTAGGAATATTAACTAAAGAAAGTCTTATACATTTACATCAATGAGCATGTAACAGTTGTTCATACCAGGACTATTTGTGGTAGGTAACAAAACAATGGAAAACAAAAGTTTATCAATAGCACTATGAATACTTTATAGTACAATCCTATAATGAAGTATTCAACATCGACTGAATCAATTACAGCTAAAAGCAAAAATGTAGATGAATTTCAGGAACATAAAAGTAAGTGAAAAAAAGCAATTTCAAAAATAACACTTAAACATGATGATTTGATTTATATAAATTTTAAGAATATGAAAAGCTAAAAAATATTTTTAAGGATACAAACATGTGGTTAAGCCATAAGGGAAAAATAAACAAAATTCTGGATAATGGTGCCTCTGAGGCAGAATGGTTTGGGAGAGGGGCACACAATACAGATATATTCACTGAATTCATTTGAAACTCTAAAATATATCAAATGTTTTATTACAATTTTTGTTATACATTTAATATTTAACAATAATATTGTAAAGTAAAAAATTAAGACACATGATACACCTGTTTCACATTATGTGAAAGTATATTCCATTTTCTATGTATAACATTTCAAAGTCATCAGAACTACACTGGAATTGATGTGGTGGGGAGGGAACAATGTACATGAGTCCCAGTTTTAGAAACCAAATACTCGAATTCAAAATGCAGGTACATAATCATAAAAGTGGGGCCCTCTGGGTGGCTCAGTGGTTAAGAGTCTGCTATCAATGCAAGAGACACAAGTTCAATCCCTGGGTCAGGAAGACCCCCTGAAGGAGGAAATGGCAAACCACTCCAGTATTCCTGCTTGGAGAATTCCATGGACAGAGCAGCTTGGCGGGTTACAGTCCATGGGATCACAAAATCAGACATGACTGAGCGACTGAGCATGCGTGCATGCAAATGTGAAAGTGACATTTCAGAAAAGGGAATCTGAATCCAAATAACAGGCCATCTGGCAGAGAGAGGCAAATCCCACAATGACCTCTTACTTTTTTTCACAAGCTTTCATATACAGAGCCAGGATTCCATGGCCTGACTGAGTAACTAAGTATTGGTCCAAAAGGAAAAGGAAGACCATATACTGTGCTCTGATTCGCCTAACACTGCTCCAGGAAACACAGTAGTCTCAGGGAGCACCATTCAACCCCACAAACCTGAGAGAGCTACTGCCTAAATTCCTGAGCTGCAAGGCAAAGGGTGGGGAGAATATAGGAAGTGAGGCCTGGGAGGGGAGAAGCAGCCTGTCTTGTGAGGTTGCCTAAATTTCTGCCCTAACTTCTCCCTGTTTAAATAGATATTTTTAATGTTTTTACTATAATCCAAAAACAATTAACATGAAAGCTGCTTGCTTTCATGGGGTACATTTAAATACAGTACTTACTCTGTTAGTAACAAGGATTCCACCATTTTTCCAATATTAAGAAAATCCCAAAGAAGCACTTCACAGATTTTTACAGCTTTCTTTTGGAAAAGAAAAAAAAAAATTCTGGATCTTCAATACAAGTGGGAATGGAGCATTTAGCTAAGACAGACATACAGAAAGAAGTACAGACCAACTGTATTTCTCTTCAAGGGTTTTTGGAACCATCATCTTTATATTACCATAGTCATCAAAAGCTTTACAATAATTTCTGAAACTCTGTGCCTCTTATCCTAAACATCTCATCCCTGGTAAAGTATTGTACATACTAATCCTAAATCATGGCTGGAATAATCGTTGAGTATCAATGGCACATAAGAAAAGCATCCTTAACCACAGATTAGGACAAATTCAGAAGCCAGATCATTCAATACTTCTAGAATAGAGATCATTCTAAAGATGGAAAGACTTGTTTCTGTACTTGGAAGTTAAACATATGCTTAAAAGATTATCCAGTCCAAACATCTTCATGACTTGTAACTAACCTGGATGTAGTTGAGACAATGAATTACATGCACGTGGTAACAGGACCGCAAACACTCTATTCCGCAACATTCCAGAAGGCACTGCTGAGCACAGCAGGGGGATAATACTGCTGCTATGGTCTGGTTAGGCTAGGAGCATCATTGAGTGCAATTAAATTCCACAAAATGTCAAAATGCAGCAAGGAAATCATAAATGCATAATGTCACAGCTCTGCATCTGGAGAAATTCTCTGCATAATTTATTGAGCCTGTGCTACAGCACTGCATGATCAAAGCAAAAGAAAGAACAAGCAGAAAGGCCCACTACCGTGGACCCTGACTGAGCATCTGAAACGCAGGGTTGTGATTGGCATAGTGAGTATAGGAATGAGGATTACAGAGAAATGGAACCCTACACCACATGTACAAGACTGCGGGATTTAGGAACTGATAACAATGAAACCTTCTTTGAAGCTTAAGTTATAACAGGGTTTATCGCTTTCTATTCACAGGTCCTCACAGCTATTACAAAAGCAAAAGGAGTTTCAAAATCATGGGTTTTAAGCACAGCATTGACTGGCCACACTGAATTAAGTATTCTCCGCTAGTCTGATAGTAGAAAACCTTCTAAAGAAGAAGGAGCTTTATTCAGATGCTAGAGGTTTCTTCACAGGAATATTACAAGGGGCTCCATTTACAAGGCACAACAAAAATGACACAGTGTGGTACCTTGAGTACCAGGCTCTGTTTTTAGATCCAGCCCCTAATCAGCTGTGACAGGAATGAGAATCCATGAGGCAAAAGGAAGCAGCACCAGATGCTGGGGGAGGCTCAGTTCCTGGAAGGAACAGCTGAGAATGGAGCAGCCCCTGTGTGGCCAAAAGCTCCAGTGCTGTCACCTGAACTCAGCCCGTTGGGAGGAGTCTGCCACGCCAGCTCCCCACCAGGGCCTCCTAGGCTGACACGACCAGGAGACCCACACCAGGACAGCTGGAAGGAGCTTCCAGGCTGAAATCATAGGCGCGGGGTTCACAAGCTTAGCTGGGCCTTAATATCACCCAACCTGCTCATGTGACACATCAGAAAAAGGAAGAGCAGAGAGACCACTGGTTGAGAGTCTTACCCTTAAAACACGGACTCCATGTCTAACTGCAGGTCCTGCATCCCTCGCTGCCAGAAGCAGATCAATTGCAGTTGGCAGAAATGCATGTTCTCAGGCCCTGTGGCAGGATCCGTTGAACCAGGATTTATTCTCAAAGAGCCCCCAAAGATTCCCATGTATATTAAGGTTTGGAAAGAAAGCACTGCTCCACACCACACTGCTTAATTCCTGCAGTCCAGCAAAGCTCAGACTTTACCAACAAATTGTTACTAGCTGTGTGATCCTGAGTGAACTGCATTACTCTCTGTTTCTCAATTCCTTATGCAAAATCCTCACAATACTTACTTCACAGGGTTCTTGTTGGGAGTAAACTAATGAATGTATGGAAAGTGCCAAGTATGATGCCTGGCATAAAATAAATTCTGTAAAAATTTCAGCAGTTATTTTTTTAATATTAGTTTTATTTAAGATGATTTGACAACAAAAACATCTGAAAGTTATCAACTACCAACTTCTGCATGTATATGAAAGTGAAAGTCAATTAGTCGTGTCCAGCTCTTTGTGACCCCATGGACTATACAGCACATGGAATTCTCCAGGCCAGAACACTGGAGTGGGTAGCCTTTCCTTTCTCCACAAGATCTTCCCAATCCAGGGATTGAACCCAGGTCTCCTGCATTGCAGGAAAATTCTTTACCAGCTGAGCCACAAGTGAAGCCCAAGAATACTTGAGTGGGTGGCTTATCCCTTCTCCAGAGGATCTTCCCAACCGAGGAATTGAACTGGAGTCTTTTGCATTGCAGGCAGATTCTTTACCAACTGAGCAATCAGGGAATGCCTCTGCTTAAAGATACAGATTTTGCAAGACTTGATATAGTGACTCCTTTGTGTCTTCAAAGAACCAAGAACTCCCAGGCTCCATATAAAAGGGTGGCTTAGTGTCTTATCCCTGCTTCCTAATCCAGTCTCTTCTTGCCACAATGAGAAAAATAAAAGCAGCCACATTTCTTAGGAGGCAGATGGATTAAGCCAAATGTCTCATTAGCAACATGTGTCACTTAAAATTCTGAGCTTGAGGCTTTGCAAAATCATCTTTCCACATCTGCCTGAAAGTTTCATTAAAATACCAACTCCTTAGAGACCAGAAGATGCTATTGATTGTTTGCTCCTACTAATCCTCCCCCCAGAGTGTCCCCGAATCCTGTTTACCCAGTGTAGGTCAACTGAACATTCTGAAGATACCCACAAACAAGCCACAATTCCACTTCATTCCATAAAACTTATGAAGCACTGTTCTATGAATCTGTTTTAATTTTGCACTCAGAAAATCTAAGGGGAATAAAGCTATTTTAATATGTGCACACAGGTAAGTATTTAATATGTGCATACAGGTCAGGCTTCCCTCACAGCTCAGTTGGTAAAGAATCCACCTGCAATGCAGGAGACCCCAGTTCGATTCATGGGTTGGGAAGATCCACTGGAGAAGGGATAGGCCACCCACTCCAGAATTCTTGGGCTTCCCTGGTGGCTCAGCTGGTAAAGAATCTTCCTGCAATGCAGGAGACCTGGGTTCAATCCCTGGGTTTGGAAGATCCCATGGAGAAGGGAAAGGCTACCCACTCCAGTATTCTGGTCTGGAGAATTCCATGAGCTGTATAATCCATGGGGTCGCAAAGAGTTGGACACAACTAAGCGACTTTCACTTCACTTCACAGGTAATTTTGTCAAAATGTAAGATCTTTCTCCAATTTTTATGCATGTTATTCTTCGTTCTCACCAAATTGCACAAACTGGAAAACAGTGAAATTTAGATTTGATTACAGACATAGGGACATGTTATAGCTTCTCACAGACTAAGATAGATCCAGTCATTGTGAACTACTTATGATTTTTTTTTCAGTTTATCAGATTCTCTCCATTTTATACATTTTTTTTACATACTTAAAATGTTCTTTCTCAGTTTTAACTGTTGTGGATACTTTCCAGCTTAAAACTACAAGGAATACACTGTATTCCTACAAGGAAGTTTTCCTACAAGGAAAACTACAAGGAATACTCAACTATTGACAGCTGAGTCTATTGCTCATTGAAGAAAGGGGAATGACACCTTGGAACTCTGGGATGCCTTAGGAAGAGGGTTTAGAAGGAACCTATCATAGAATTGGGGTTAGTATTAGGTGAATACAGGTAGCAAGGAAGAGCATTATTCAAGACTTACTGTTGTCTACCTTAACAACGGGGAAGAACTGAAGCAAAACTAAATCTGTAATTTGTAAGGAAGGAGCACTGACCCATATTATCTAGGATGGAGGAATATTTGGTCATCTTTGCACTTTAGACAATGTTCTGGCTTTTGTCTCTGCTCAGATGTGATTTTAGAGTACACTTGTTTTTGACTTGATTCATCTGAGCTCAGATCTGAACATTTTTAGATGTTGCTGTTCTATGAAATTATTTATATGCAGCAAGACACCCAGGCCTGACAGTGAATGACAGGCCAGTGACCAGCTAGCAGTGGCTAGCTTTCTCAACAAGAAAACCCCTCATCCCTCAAAACCCAGGAGTGCACCTGTGAACCCACCCTCCACACCAAGGGTTGGATGTCTATCTTCAGTGCTCCAATTGCACACCGTGAGCACCCTCCTTAAACACATACGGAGCTGGGAGCCCATTTCTATTTATTCTTCCTCCTCTATGCTCAAAAGCTCCTACTGACAGGAGTTTTTATCTGTATGTGCTCCAGGTCTCCCGTGGTCCCTGGACCATTTCTGCATCCTACTCCTCTCTGTGCTATACAGAAACCTGCCCTGTGTGCTACAACTGGTCCCTGTGGCCTCTGCCTTCCAGTTTGATTTCACGGGGAGCCCTGCCAGGAGGTGGGAGGAAGAGAGGTCAGGGAAGAGTCCTGCAAGCCTGCCTCAGGGTGGGTGTGTCACTCTTTGCAAGTCTCAGGTTTTCTACAGGATTCTCTCCTCTGGCTTTGAGTTAAGTGTCACCCCTCTTCCCTTCAGGCCCAGGGGTAATAACAGTAACTCTGCCCTCACTACCCCGGGGTACCACTCCTGTGGGGTCTGTACCTGCCTTTGTAAACAAATTCAGTTTAGTTCAGTTCAGTCTCTCATTCATGTCCGACTTTTTGTGACCCCATCCATGGACTGCAGGCTTCCCTGTCTTTCACAAACTCCTGGAGCTTGCTCAAACCGTGTCCATTGAGTTGGTGATGCCATCCAAACAACTCATCCTCTGTCATCTGCTTCTCCTCCTGCCTTCAATCTTTCCCAGCATCAGGGTCTTTTCCAAGAGTCAGTTCTTTGCATCAGGTGGCCAAAGTATTGGAGTTTCAGCTTCAACATCAGTCCTTCCAATGAATATTCATGACTGATTTCCTTTAGGATGGACTGGTTTGATCTCCTTGCAGTCCAAGGGACTCTCTCAAGAGTCTTCTCCAACACCACAGTTCAAAAGCATCAATTCTTCGGTGCTCAGTTTTCTTTATAGTCCAACTCTCACATCCATACATGACTACTGGAAAAACCATAGCTTTGACAAGACAGACCTTGGTTGGCAAAGGAATGTCTCTGCTTTTTAATGTGCTGTCTAGGTTGGTCATGGCTTTTTTTCCAAGGAGCAAGTGTCTTTTAATTCATGGCTTCAGTCACCATCCAAAGTGATTTTGGAGTCCCTCAAAATAAAATCTCTCAATGTTTCCATTTTCCCCCCATCTATTTGCCATGAAGTGATAGGACTGGATATCATGATCTTAGTTTTCTGAACGTTGAGCTTTAAGCCAACTTTTCCACTCTCCTCTTTCATTTTTTATCAAGAGGCTCTTTAATTCTTCTTCACTTTCTCCCATAAAGGTGGTGTCATCTGCATATCTGAGGTTATTGATATTTCTCCCAGCAATATTGATTCCAGATTATGCTCCATCCAGCCTGGCAGTTTGCATGATTTACTCTGCATAGAAGTTAATTAAGCAAGGTGACAATATACAGCCCTGATGTACTCCTTTCCTGATTTGGAATTATTCTACTGTTCCCTGCCCAGTTCCAACTGTTGCTTCTTGACCTCCATACAGATTTCTCAGGAGGCAGGTGAGATGGTCTAGTATTCCCATATCTTTAAGAATTTTCCACAGTTTGTTGTAATCCACACAGTCAAAGGCTTTGGCATAGTCAATAAAGCAGAAGTAGATGTTTTTCTGGAAATCTCTTTTTCGATGACCCTATGGATGTTGGCAATTTGATCTCTGGTTCCGTTGCCTTTTCTAAATCCAGCTTGAACATCTGGAAATTCACGGTTCACGTACTGTTGAAGCCTGGCTTGGAGAATTTTGAGCATTACTTTACTAGCGTGTGAGATGAGTGCAATTTTGTGGTAGTTTGAACATTCTTTGGCATTGCCTTTCTTTGGCATTGGAATGAAAACTGACCTTTTCCAGTCCTGTGAACAAACCCTGCTCCAATTACCCTAACTTGAGTATGTCTTCTTTCCTGTCATTACTGTGGCCCTCACACTGTGCCTCTATCTGGTTTTGTGTATTTCTGTGCCAAAAATGATTCCACCACTGAGAATAAGACCCTAACTTTACAGGTTTATATTTTGGACCTAGCCCAATGCATGGCACTTATTTGCATGGATGAACATATTTACTTTTCATATTAAAACTTTCCCATTTTTTCAACATGAAGAGACTTTTCCAGGTAGGTGGGAAAGGAGTGGATAATTATGTGTGGCAGATTTTCCTGAAATGACTGAGGGAAGAGTGTGGAATAAGCCACACAAGAGAAATATTCCTGGAATCAGTAATGGGGGAGGTGGAGGGAGCTGACAGTCAGAGGGAGGGTGAAAGGTAATATAAGCTGAAACAAAAAAAATAATTATTTCCATGTAAATCCACTTATTCTTATCTAATGAATCAAAGTTTTTTGATTCATTGAAACACAAAATATTTCATCTGTGCAAATGAGATTTTGAAATGAGCACAAAAATGTCCTAGTAGCTTGCCTATCAGATACAGTGATTATATGTAGCATAAGCCACCATCTTCTCAAGAACTACCACACACAAAATTTCAAGATGACTGTTTCAAAATGCATTTCATAGAAAGCAGCCACATTTCTTCACATAGGAGGCTGATGGACTACAGTGTATATTATTAGTAACTTAGACTACTTACAATTCTGGGCTTGAGTGCCTTACAAAACTGTGTTACACATCTGTCTATAATTTCAACAAAATAATACACATACCTAAGGACAAGGAGATGCTATCATGTCCTCTCTTCCACTTACCCTTTGAAATAAGTCAGATTGCTACAAGCAAGCAGAGATTCCACATTTACAGCCATCTCTGAGAAAGATCACTGGAGGGTGACAGCACTGCCATCTGCAACAGAGGGTGGTAGGGATTAGCATGAAGATGATGTAATTATTTCTCAATGCCAACAGAGGTTTCACCTGATTGTTCTCCAGCTGTTCTGTATTAAAATAAATTGCACACATTTAAAAGAGCTGGTAAACAGAGTGATAACGATTCAGATGCTCTCGCATTTAAATAATCAACTTTGTACAGAATTGAGATATAAAGAAAACAGGAACTGCACTGAGAAATACTACATTATATTGATAGAAAAAGTGGGAAAAAATCTCTTTGAGAATGACATGTTTAACTCCCTGTTTTTTGCAAGGTGATATAACAATGCCACAAAATCTCTACATTTTGTCCTCTAAAAATATCTGAAGGCAACATAGGAAGATATTCAAAAGAGAAAAAAAGTCATGACATATAAAGAGATCACAGATTTTCTTGCAAATATGTTAGAATATAAAATAGAAACAGATTCCACATATTCTTAAAGAAGCTTTGGATGAAAGAGTGAGAAGAACCAAGAGAATTTGATTTTCATAATATTCTATCAGTAATGTTTTCATAATATTCTATTCTACCCACTAAAAGATTTAACTCAGCAAGTACAGCAATTGGTTGAATAGTACCCTAAATGTCCAGCAAAGCAGATACATGCTTAAAACACACTTATGTTTAAAAGCCACACATGCACAACACAAAACAATGTGATGATAAAATATCAGAAAATAAATATTAACTTCATAAAAGATAAAGTTTAAAACTAGATAACTGTTTCAACCTACATGACTATAGAAATTACTTGCTTCTTATGCACCAAATAATACAAGAAGATACATATAAATGTCTAAATCTATTGAGTACCAGGGCAAAGAGGAAGCCCCAACAAGATGGTAAGAAAGGCAAAATCTCATTTAAAATCAAACCCCATACCCACCAGAGACGCTCAGAGGGCTCAAACAAAACTTTGTGCACACCAGGTCCCAGGGACCCCACAAGAGACTGAGACAGACCTGCCTTTGAGTTTTTGAGTGTCTCCTGCAGAGGTATGGGTCAGTAGTGGCCTGCCACAGAGACAGGGCCTCTGGCTGAAGCAGATCTGGGAGGCACGGCATGTGAGCCACACCATAAAGTCATGGAGCAGACGACTAATAAACAGGAGAACAATTATACCAAAGAAGTTCTCACACTGTTGTGAAAGTTCTAAGTCCAAAACAGATTTCCCAACCTGGGGATCCAGCAAAGGGCCTGAGATCCCCAGGGAATTTGAAGGCCAGTGGGATTTGATACAGAACTTCCACAGGACTGGGGAAACAGACACTTAAAGAGCATGAACAAAACCTTATACACACCAGGACCCAGGAGAAAGGAGCAGCGACCCCACAGGAGACTGAGCCAGATTTGCCTCTGAGTGCCCAGGAGTCTCTGGCAGAGGCTTGGGACAACAGTGGCCCGCCGTGGTGTCAGGGGCACTAAATACAACAGTCCTGGCATAAACACTTTTGAAGGAGGTTGCCCTTACTGCCATTACCCTTGCCATAGTTTGGCCTCAGGCCAAACTACAGGAAGGGAGCACAGCCCACCCATCAACAGAGAATTTGATTAAAGATTTACTGAGCATGAACCCACTCATCAGAGCAAGACCCAGATTTCTCCACAGCCAGTCCCACCCATGAGGAAACTTCCACAGGCCTCTTATCTTTATCTATCAGAGGGAAGACAGAATGGAAACCATAATTACAGAAAACTAACCAAACTGATCACTTGGATCACATTCTTGTCTAACTCAATGTAACTGTGAGCCATGCCGTGTAGGGCCACCCAAGATGGATAGGTCATGGTGGATAGTTCTGACCAAATGTGGTCCACTGGAGAAGGGAATGGCAAACCATTTCAGTATTCTTGCGTTAAGAACACCATAAACAGGCAAAAAGATATGACACTGAAAGAACTCCCCAGGTCAGTAGGGCCCAATGTGCTACCAGAGAAGAATGGAGAAATAGCTCCAGAAAGAACGAAGAGGTTGACCCAACACAAAAACAATGTCCAGTTGTTATTGTGACTGGTGATGGAAGTAAAGTTCAATGATGTAGAGACAATATTGCATAGGACCCTGGAATGTTAGGACCATGAATCCAGGTAAATTAGAAGTGGTTCAACAGGAGATGGCAAAAGTTAACATAGACATTTTATGGGAATAAGTGAACTAAAATGGACTGAAATGGGTGAATTTGATTCAGATGACCATTAAATTTACTACTGTGGGCAAGAACCACTTAGAAGAAATGGAGTAGCCCTCCTACTCAACAAAAGAGTCTGAAATGCGGTAATTGGGTGCAATCTCAAAAATACAGAATGATCTCTGTCTCCAAGGCAAACATTTAATATCACAATAATCCAAGTCTATGCCCCAACCACTAATGCCAAAGAAGTTGAAGTTGAATGGTTCTAGGAAGACCTACAAGACCATCTTGAACTAATACCCAAAAAAGATGTCCTTTTCATTATAGAGGATTAGAATGAAAAAGTGGGAAGTCAAAAGATATTTGGAGTAACAGGAAAGTTTGGCCTTAGAGTACAAAACAAAGCAGGGCAAAGG
Source organism: Oryx dammah (assembly GCF_014754425.2). NCBI lineage: Eukaryota > Metazoa > Chordata > Mammalia > Artiodactyla > Bovidae > Oryx > Oryx dammah. The sequence goes on from NW_024080622.1 coordinate 2,095,513, forward strand.
CTAACAGAGTATTGCCAGGAGAACACACTGGTCATAGCAAATACCCTATTGCAAAAACACAAGAGACAAACCTACACATAGACATCGCCAGATGGTCAACACCAAAATCAGACTGATTATATTCTTTCCAGCCAAAGATGGAGAAGCTCTATAGAGTCAGCAGAAACAAGACCAGGAGCTGACTGTGGCTCAGATCATGAACTCCTTGTTGCAAAATTCAGACTTAAATTGAAGAAAGTAGGGTAAGCCACTGGGTCATTCAGGTATGATCTAAATCAAATCCCTTACAACTATACAGTGGAAGTGACAAATAGACACAGGGAATTAGATCTGATAGAGTGCCCGAAGAACTGTGGATGGAGGTTTGTAACACTGTATAGGAGATGATAATCAAAAACTTCCCCAAGAAAAAGAAATGCAAAAAAGGCAAAATGGTTGTCTGAGGAGACCTTACAAATAGCTGAGAAAAGAAGAGAAGTTAAAGGCAAAGGATAAAAGGAAAGAAACATCCATCTGAATACAGAGTTCCAAAAAATAGCTAGGAGAGATAAGAAAGTCTTCCTAAGTGATCAGTTAAAAAAGTAGAGGAAAACAATAGAATGGGAAAGACTAGAGAGCTCTTTAAGAAAATTAAAGATACCAGGGCAACATTTCATGCAAAGATGGGCACAATAAAGGAAAGAAATGGTGTGGACCTAACAGAAGCAGAAGATATTAAGAAGAGGTGGTAAGAATCACAGAAGAACTATACAAAAAAGATCTTAATGACTCAGATAACCATGATGGTGTTATCACTCACCTAGAGATGAACATCCTGGAATGAAGAATGAAGTGGGCTTTAGGAAGCATCACTATGAACAAAGCTAGTGGAGGTGATTGAATTTCAGCTGAGCTATTTCAAATCCCCAAAGATGCTGCTGTGAAAGTGCTGCACTCAATATGTCAGCAAATTTGGAAAACTCAGCAGTGGCTACAGGATTGGAAAAGATCAGTTTTCATTCCAATCCCGAAGAAAGGCAATGCCAAACAATGTTCAAACTACCACACAACTGCACTCATCTCACATGCTAGCAAAGTAATGTTCAAAATTCTCCAAGCTAGGTTTCTACAGTATGTGAATGGAAATTAGAATGATCTATTACAGAATGATCTCTGTTTGTCTCCAAGGCAAACATTTAATATCACAGTAATCCAAGTCCATGTCCCAACCACTAGTGCTGAAGAAGTTGAAGTTGAATGGTTCTATGAAGACCTACAAGACCATCTCGAACTAACATCAAAAACAGATGTCCCTTTCATTATAGAGGACTAGAATGAAAAAGTGGGAAGTCAAAAGATATTTGGAGTAACAGGCAAATTTGGCCTTAGAGTACAAAATGAAGCAGGGAAAATGCCTTTAGATGTTCAAGCTGGATTTAGAAAAGGCAGAAGAACCGGAGATCAAATTGCCAACATCCGTTGGATCACAGGAAAAGCAAGAGAGTTCCAGAAAAACATATACTTCTAGTTCATTGACTACACTAAAGCCTTTGACTATGTGAATTATAACAAATTGTGGAAAATTCTTCAAGAGATGGGAATACCAGACCACCTTACTTGCCTCCTGAGAAATCTGTATGCAGGTCAACAAGCAACAGTTAGAACCAGATATGAAACAGTCGATTGGTTCAAAATTGGGAAAGGAGTACCTGAAGGCTCTATATTGTCACCTTGCTTATGTAACTACATGCAGAGTATGATGCAAAATGCTGGACTAGATGAAACACAATCTGGAATCAAGGCATCCCTGAAAAATTAATATCAATAACCTCAGATAAGCAGATGACACCACTCTTATGGCAGAAAACAAAGAGTAACTAAAGAGCCTCTTGATGAAAGTGGAAGAGGAGAGTGGAAAAGCTGACTTAAAACTCAACATTCAAAAAACTAAGATCATGACATCCGGTCCCATCACTTCATGGCAAATAGATGGGAAACAGTGGAAAGAGTGATGACAGACTTTATTTTCTTGGGCTCCAAAATCAGTTTGGATGGTGACTGCAGCCATGAAATTAAAAGATGCTTGCTCCTTGGAAGAAAAGCTGTGACCAACCTAGACCACATATTAAAAAGCAGAGACATTCCTTTGCCATCAAAGTCCATATAGTCAAAGCTATGGTTTTTCCAGTAGTCATATATGGATGTGAGAGTTGGACTATAAACAAAGCTGAGTTCCGAAGAATTGATGCTTTTGAACTGTGGTGTTGGAAGAGACTCTTGAGAGAGTCCCTTGGACAGCAAGGAGATCAGACACGTCCATCCTAAAGGAAATCAGTCCTGAATATTCATCGGAAGGAGTGATACAGAAGCTGAAACTCCAATCCTTTGGCCATCTGATGTGAAGAACTGACTCATTGGAAAAGACCCTGATGCTGGGCAAGACTGAAGGCAGGAGGAAAAGGGGATGACAGAGGATGAAATCACTGATGGCATCATCAACTCATGGACATGAGTTTGAACAAGCTCTGAGAGCTGGTGATGAACAGGGAAGCCTGGCGTGCTGCAGTCCATAGGGTCGCAAAAGAACACAATTGAATGATTGAACTGAATTAGCTACCAACTTTATTTCTAAATCATCTTCATTCATGTGAAGTCAGAGGATTATCATAATATACAAACATTTTGGTTAGTTTACTGTGGTGTTGGAGAAGACTCTTGAGAGTCCCTTGGACTGCAAGCAGATCTAACCAGTCCATTCTAAAGATCAGCCCTGGGATTTCTTTGGAAGGAATGATGCTAAAGCTGAAACTCCAATACTTTGGCGACCTCATGTGAAGAGTTGACTCATTGGAAAAGACTCTGATGCTGAGAGGGATTGGGGGCAGAAGGAGAATGGGACGACAGAGGATGAGATGGCTGGATGGAATCACTGACTCGATGGACATGAGTGTGAGTGAACTCTGGGAGTTGGTGATGGACAGGGAGGCCTTGCATGCTGCAATTCATGAGGTTGCAAAGAGTCAGACACAACTGAGTGACTGAACTGAACTGAACAGAAGGCAATTAAAGTAACACGTAAGAGAAATGCTACTTAAAATCTAAATATGTATCCCTTTTTCCTGTCACATTTGCTGCTACATTTGGGCACATGGTTGACAAGTTTTCCAAACTGATGTGTTAACTCCTACATTGTTGTATGGCAGAAACCAACACAAAACTGTTAAGAAATTTTTGACCAATTAAAAAATACAATAATGAGAAGACTAAAACACAAATTAATAAGCATTTCATTATGTGGATATACCAGAATTTACTTACCTAATCCCTGGTGGCTCAGACGGTAAAGCATCTGTCTACAATGCGGGAGACCCGGGTTCAAGCCCTGGGTTGGGAAGATCCCCTGGAGAAGGAAATGGCAATCCACTCTGGTACTATTGCCTGGAAAATCCCATGGACAAAGAAGCCTGGTAGGCTACAGTCTGTGGGGTCGCAAAGAGTCGGACACGACTGAGCAACTACGCTTCACACTTCACACTTCACTTCAGTCTTTCTTAAGGGCTATGTTTTCCAAATGTCCTGTTGTTATAATCAGTAATGCTGATATCAATATTCTTAATACACATATATTTACAAAATGTTCCCCACAGCAGTTTGCTGTCATTTGTCTTCACTTACAGTATGTGTAAAGATAAATTTGTTTCAAATTAAAAGAAAAAAATATATATATGGGAACTTCCCTGGTGATCTAGTGGCTAAGACACTGAGCTCCTAATGCAGGGGGGCCTGGTTTGATCCCTAGAGAGGGAATTAAATCCCACATGCCATGACCAAGTCCCAGCCCAGCCAAATAAATAAATACATTTAAAATATATATGTAGATACATTTAGAGTCTGTATGTTTTCCCCAGACTGTGACCTTCAAAGCAGTCTTAGATTGCTCCTAAGAATTTGGAGAGTGTACAGAAACTTTTCCTATCTGCCCTCCCCCCTGCCCTCATACCCTTTGATGACATGTTTGTACTTGTTACATCTGGTGTCTGTCTGCCCTTCAGGGGACCAGAAGCTCTGTGAAAGCTGGAATTTTCTTTTACTTATTAATACGTCTCCAGCACCTACCACAGTGCAGTGCCTTGCATGTAAAAACTGTGCAGGAAATAATTGTCAAATGACTAAAACCTATAATTTGAACCTTATGGGTGTTTCTGACACCATGTGTGTTGCTGGGTTGTGGAAGGACACAATCATGTTTTCCATGTTTTTATGAAGTGAACTTTGTATTTCATTTCATGTGTAACCCCCATTGCCATTTTTTAAAAAGGTTTTTACAGTTTTTTTATAATAAACATGGAGGCCAAATAAATAAATAAATACATAAAATAAAATTATCTCTCTTGATAAATATATTGTTTTTCTGAAAAGAGTGAATCAGTTTATGTTCATTAAATTAGATGATATGTAAGGCAAGAGTTTCTTGCTATTGTTGTTTGGTCACTCAATTGTGTCTGACTCTTTGCAGCCCCAAGGACTGCAGCACACCAGGCTTCCCTGTCCTTCACCACCTCCCAGAGCCTGCTCAAACTCATGTCCATTGAGTCGGTGACACCATCCAACCATCTCATCCTCTGCCATCCCCTTCTCCTCCTGCCTTCAATCTTTCCCAGCATCAGAGTCTTTCCTAATGAATCAGTTCTTTGCATCAAGTGGCCAAAGTATTGAAGCTTCAGCATCAGTCCCTCCAATGAACATTAAGGATTGATTTCCTGTAAGATTGACTGGTTTGATCTCCTTCCAGTTGAAGGGACTCTCAAGAGTCTTCTCCAACACCACAGTTCAGAAGCATCAATTTTTTGGTGCTCAGCTTTCTTTATGGTCCAACTCTCAAGAATTTCTAGTGTGTGTGTGTGTGTGTGTGTGTGTGTGTTTTAAAGAAGTCATGAACTTCAAGGACTTGGTAATGTATTTCAAAAGGAAAGGCACCGATACATAAAGGCTAATCAAGAATACAAACCAGCAAATGATAATTGTTGAATAAGTAAATCAATAAGTGCTGTGTGTTTTCAGATAAGTTGCAACTGAATAAGGCAGGGTATTTGAAAATAAAGTATCTAAAGAATTGCTTTATGCCAAAAGAAATTATGGGGGAGAAGATGTGGAGGTGTGTGATGACACAGGGAAACCATAGTGACTGGTAAGCACAAGGTATATTTCATGCCAGTGAGGAGAGAGATTTGGGGAGCAAACTATTTCAAAAGAGCAGTGGGAGTTCTGCAGACATGAAATGCAGACATGAGGTCAATCAGCCTATTGCAGCAGAGGGAGGTAGTACAGATTGTGTTGAGCCATTGAGTCATGGGCTCTGAAACCAGACAGATGTCCTTTCCAACTGTGGTTCGGCCACCTACTGTCCCATTCCCTCATCTGCAAAACAGAGGTGGTAATGGTGGTTACTTCCAAGAATTCTTATTAATGTTAAATGGGAAATCTCCTTTTTTGGTGTGTAACACACATCAAGGGATCAAAAAAGTATGAGTTCCTACAACCAGCCACACAGAATGGTCTGGGTCTGGTTGTGTCACCATTAGAAGGGTCTTGGTGTAGAGTAGTAGACACGATGAATCATTTTACTATAACCAGAACCAGGCCTCTGTACTCAGCTGTTGGTTCCCACTAATTCTCCACATCTGCTCTTACAAATGCTAAGTGTCACAGGCCAGGTAACATAGACTTGGATCAGGAAAGACAGAGAGTCACATAGTGATTGCATGTGTTTTCCTTAACAAGTTATTTTCTCTGAGCTCAATTTTTTTTACAAGTAAAAAAATGTAGATAATAAAAGCAACACGTCTATGTTAGCATGAGGCTAAAATCAGATAACTATAGCAAAAGCAAGTGACCAAGAAAACCAGGCACATAGCACACTCTCTATAAAGGTGACAATACTAGCAATTATTTTCTGAGTTCCACTTCATGCCTAGTCCTGGGCATTGTCTATTTAATCATCCTAACAATTCTCTGAGGGAGATGGTGTCTTTAGTCCCATTTTACATATGAGGAAACTGAGATTAGAAAGGTGAAGTAAGTTAGCAGGTCACAGAGCTTGGGAGTGGCAAAAAACTGCATCTGATTCAGGCAATCTGACCCCAGAGACACCACTTTGCCCTATCCTTCCCACTTCCTCAGGACCCCAATAACTATCTCGTGGGCCAGTGTCAGACTCTGAGGTTCAGGGCCTCCCTGACCACCCTGACTCACCATGAGGATGCCTTAGAGTCACAGAAAAGCCATAATCAAAGGGAAATCCTTTGTGTTCTCCAGGAAGCTGAAGTTGTTACTTATTACCCTCTGTTCCATTCTTTTAATTTTTTTTTTTTTTTTTTTTTTACTTTACAATACTGAATTGGTTTTGCCATACATTGACATGAATCAGCCATGGGTGTACATGAGTTCCCAACCCTGAACCCCGCTCCCACCTCCCTCCCCATATCATCTCTCTGGGTCATCCTAGTGCACCAGCCCCAAGCATCCTGTATCCTGTATTGAACCTAGACTAGCGATTTGTTTCTTACATGATAGTATACATGTTTCAATGCCATTCTCCCAAGTCATCCCACCCTCTCCCTCTCCCACAGAGTCCAAAAGTCTGTTCTTTACATCTATTTCTCTTTTGCTGTCTCGCATACCGGGTTATCATTACCATCTTTCTAAATTCCATATATATGTGTTAGTATAGTATATTGGTGTTTTTCTTTCTGGCTTACTTCACTCTGTACAATCGGCTCCAGTTTCATCCACCTCATTAGAACTGATTCAAATGTATTCTTTTTAATGGCTGAGTAATACTCCATTGTGTATATGTACCACAGCTTTCTTATCCATTCATCTGCTGATGGACATCTAGTTTGCTTCCATGTCCTGGCTATTATAAACAGTGCTGCGAAGAACATTGGGGTACACATGTCTCTTTCAATTTTGGTTTCCTCGGTGTGTATGCCCAGCAGTGGGATTGCTGGGTCATAAGGCAGTTGTATTTCCAGTTTTTTAAGGAATCTCCACACTGTTCTCCATAGTGGCTGTACTAGTTTGTTCCATTCTTAAGTCAGACACTGGACAGTCATGGTCAGTGTCCAAAGAGGACACAAGAGTCAGCTGAGGTCTCAGGTCTTCACCCGTCCCCTCTCATTTCCTTCCAGAGAACACACTTTGGTCAAAATGACCATCTTCTAAACAGCCAGCCTTCTCCCTCTCCTATCTTCGACCTGACAAAACTTGCAACCAGGCTGCCTCTGCCTCTGCAGAGGCCTGAACTGCTCACGACCGGCTTCTCTGTTTAAGCCTTTATTCCCCACTGGGCTTCCCCTCAATCTCTCTGTCAACATTCTTCTGTACTCAACACCTGCTTTTCCTCACCTGTCGCAATGTTGTTTTGCTTGCTCTATTATTCACCTTGAGAAGCTTCCCATTTCTTTGTTTTGACAACACAGTGCTTGAGTGCATGAGTGCTAAGTTGCTTCATTTGTGCAGACTCAGACCCTACAGACTGTAGCCCACCGGGCTCCTCTGTCCAAGGGATTCTCTGGTCAGGAATACTGGAGTGGGTTGCCACGCCCTCCTCCAGGGGATCTTTCCAACCTAGTGATTAAACTCGTCTCTTAGGTCTACCTGCATTGGCAGGTAGGTTCTTTACCACTAGTGACACCTAGGAAACCCTTGAAAACACAAGGCCTACTTTTTTTTTTCCATAGTGTCAGTTTCCACATAACATTAATGTACCTGAAGCTGTTCAGTCACATTTCTTTGAAGACCTACATCCAGCTCTTTAGTGGGGAAAATAAACATAACTTACTTCTAATGATAAGGTTCAATTCTTTTTACCATTTTTATAGCATGATGATCAACCACCCTCCTTCATACTCTTAAGTATAGGATGCATCTTAAAATATATGTTGAAACACCTCTCACCTCACCAAGCAGTTGAAAACTTGCTTAACTCATGATTCACTCCTTTTTGATACATGTTGCCATTCCGTCTTTGTACTCCTCCACATGTTCTTTGGGAGAGAGAAAGGGTGATGCTACAGATGATGTATTTCTTCTCAAACACTCGTATGAGTTGGCCGCCATCTGATGGAGCGATGTGCCTTAGCTGGCCTGATCTGATCTTGCATGTAGTGGTGGGAGACACAGCATTTGAGTACCTTCATCTCTACCTAGGACATCTATGCATCTTAAGTTTTTCTCACAGTTTCAAGGTACTTTCTTGTGACTACGTTAGTAGATGGGTGACCTGCTTTCTTAATCCAGAAAATCATGGATTATTTTGAGAGTTCTACAAACTAAACAGAAAAAAGTATTTTGAATCACATTATGGAAATAGCTGAAAAATCAGTCTCTTGTAGTGCGCCATATTTCCCATGCTATTTGTGTTGGAATGTCATTATCAGTTTTTTGTGACATTCAATTGTATTTAACTTTATTTTTACTTCAATTTTAACACTTGGTAATTTGCAGTTCTACTTTCGCTTGTTTTACTTTTTACAACTGAAGCATTTCTAAGGGGTATTTCCAGCAATCACAAATCCTTCTACCTCGAGGCAGTTAACGGTTTAGTTAACAACTGTATTAAGCCATACCGTGATTATGGAGATAACCTGGGACCTCTGAGGTTATTTCAATTTTGTGTAAACATTTTCAGAACACAATTCATCGAATCTGTTTATGTGAACTTTGTTTCTCAACAGTATTTGACTCTGTAACATGCATTGGCCTCTCCTAGGCTAGTTAAAAAAGAGATAATAGCTATAATAATCCATCAGGTCACAATTGTGGTCTCATAAAACACAGAACCAGGCTGAGCCTGAGTTAGGTGGACAGAGGTAAAGGTCATGACAGAAGGAGAGCAATACCCATGCAGAAGCCTAGACCCCTCCAAATTGAGAATATCCTTTGATATCAGCCAAGGTGGTACTGTTCTTTAATGTATCCCATCCACTTGTGAAGTTAAGATATTTCCTACCATAGCTAGCTTTCTCTTTACATCAGAGAGTGAATGAATTGATTCAGAGGGGGGACCCAGGAGGCAGGTTTTAGGGCTTGAGTTAGAGATGATTTTCATCTTCATCACATATGCTGCATGAACCTGAGCAGGTCACTTCTGGTTACTTATGTCTCCATTTGTTCATCCATCACATGTAGATATAATAGTACCAACTGCAAAAGATTGCTGTGGGGGTTAAATAAGCATGGAGATATTGAGAACAGTGCCTGAACACAGAAAACACTCAATGGCTCAGCTATTAAAAGGAACCAATTTTTGTGCCATTTGCAGAAACACAGATGGACCTAGAGACTGTCATACATAGTGAAGTAAGTCAGAAAGAGAAAAATGAATATCAGCTATTAACTCATATATGTGGAATTTAGAAAAATGGTACAGATGAACCTATCTGCAAAGCAGAAATAGAGACACAGGCACAGAGAACAAACATATGGGCACTAAGGTGAGGAAAGGGGCATGGAATGAATTGGAAGATTGGGATTGACATGTATGTACTACTGTGTATACAATGGGCTTCCCACATGGTGCAGTTGTAAAGAAGCTGCCTGCCAATGCAGGCGACAGGTTCAGTTTCTGGGTCGGAAGGATCCCCTAGAGAAGGAAGTGGAAACCCACTCCAGGATTTTTGCCTGGAAAATCCCAAGGACAATGGAGCCTGGGAGGCTGCAGTCCATGCGGTTACAAAGAATCAGACACCAGTGAGCAACCAAGCTAGAGCTAGAGAGCTGCTGCTGCTGCTGCTAAGTCGCTTCAGTCATGTCCAACTCTGTGTGACCCCATAGATGGTAGCCTACCAGGCTTCTCTGTCCCTGGGATTCTCCAGGCAAGAACACTGGAGTGGGTGAGCTAGAGAAAGATGTATAATATCTAACAAGAGTGTACTCTATAGCACAGGGAACTCTACTCAATGCTCTGTGGTAACCAAAATGGCAAGGAAATCCAAAGAGAGGGGATATACTCTACATATAACTGATTGACTTTGCTGTACAGCAGAAACTAACACAAGAGTGTAAAGCAAATATACTCCAATTTTTTTTTTTCAAAAAAAGATGATTATATTAGTGTGATGGATAGTTTCATGTGTCAGCTTGACTAGGCTGTGGTACCCAGTTATACAAGTAAACACTAGTCTAGTGTTGCTGTGAAAGTTTTGTTGCTGTGCTTAACATCTACAGTCATTTGACTTTTGGTTAATATTAGCTTCAATAAACTGGGAGAGCCTCATCCGATCAGTCAAATGGTGATAAGAGCAAAACAGGTTTCCTTGAATGGAGAAGTTTTGCCTCTGGGCTGCATGGCAGGCACCTGCCCAGGAGTTTCTGGTTGGCTAGCTTAGGTCCTATAGATTTTGGACTTCCCTAGAAAGATCCCACAATCACATAAACCAATCATATTCCTTGATGAGGAACCAATTCTTGTTATTCACAGTAGTTATCTTCTACAAAGTTACCAAGAACACTTCACAACTAGTGAATATGGAACCATTGCTCCTATGGAGAGATACATGTGAGCCTCTGGTCACTCTATTTTTGCCAACCAATCAATACATAATCTTGTTTTCTTGTGTGTTTCTGTTTAAAGACACTTTATTTAATATATATTTATTACAAATAATTAATATCATGGGCTTTGGGTGATTTAAAGCCAGGGAATTTGGAAGCCATTTTCATTATATAGGTTTGCTTGAAACTGTCCTTGCAAAAAACGGCAGCTGTGCATTGCAAGAGTGGCCGGGAGGAGCTATCCCACGTCTAAGGTTAGAAGCAGCAGCAAAGAGGAGCTGCCCCATGTCCAAGGTCAGGAGCAGCGGCTGCACTTTGCTGGAGCAGCTGTGAAGAGATACCCCATGTTCAAGGTAAGAGAAACCCAAGTAAGATGGTAGGCGCTGAGAGAGGGCTTCAGAGGGCAGACAGACTGAAACCACAATCACAGACAACTAGCAAATCTGATCACATGAACCACAGCCTTTTCTAACTCAGTGAAACTAAGCCATGCCATGTGGGGCCACCCAAGACAGACGGGTCATGGTGGAGAGTTCTGACAAAATATGGTCCACTGGAGAAGGGAATGGCAAACCACTTCAGTATTCTTGCCTTGAGAACCCCATGAGCAGTATGAAAAGGCAAAAAGATAGGACACTGAAAGATGAACTCCCCAGGTTGGTAGGTGCCAAATATGCTACTGGAGATCAGTGGAGAAATAACTCCAGAAAGAATGAAGGGATGGAGCCAAAGCAAAAACAACACCCCATTGTGGATGAGACTGGTGATAGAAACAAGGTCCGATGCTGTAAAGAGCAATATTGCATAGGAACCTGGAATGTTAGGTCCACGAATCAAGGCAAACTGGAAGTGGTCAAGCAGGAGATGGCAAGAGTAAACATCACATTCTAGGAATCAGTGAACTAAAATCAACTGGAATGAGTGAATTTAACTCAGATGACCATTGTATCTACTACCATGGAAGGAACCCCTTAGAAGAAATGGAGCAGCCATCATGGTCAATGAAAGAGTCCAAAATGGCAACCTCAAAAACAACAGAATGATCTCTGTTCATTTCCAAGGCAAACCATACAATATCACAGTAATCCAAGTCTATGCCCTGACCAGTAATGCTGAAGAAGCTGAAGTTCAATGATTCTATGAAGACCTACAAGACCTTCTAGAACTAACACCCAAAAGAGATATCCTTTTCATAATAGGGGACTGGAATGCAAAAGTAGGAAGTCAAGAAACACCTGGAGTAACAGGCAAATTTGGCCTTGGAAAGCTGAATGAAGCAGGGCAAAGGCTAATAGAGTTTTGCCAAGAAAATGCACTGGTCATAGCAAACACCCTCTTCCAACAACACAAGAGAAGATCTACACATGGACATCACCAGATGGTCAACACCAAAATCAGATTGATTATATTCTTTGCAGCCAAAGATGGAGAAGCTCTATACAGTCAGCAAAAACAAGACTAGGAGCTGACTGTGGCTCAGATCATGAACTTCTTATTGCCAAATTCAGACTTAAATTGAAGAAAGTGGGGAAAACCACTAGACCATTCAGGTATGACCTAAATAAAATCCCTTATGATTATACAGTGGAAGTGAGAAATAGATTTAAGGGACTAGATCTGATAGACAGAGTGCCTGATGAACTGTGGACGGAGGTTCGTGACACTGTACAGGAGACAGGGATCAAGAATGTCCCCAAGAAAAAGAAATGCAAAAAGGCAAAATGGCTGTGTGAGGAGGCCTTACAAATAGCTGTGAAAAGAAGAGAAGGGAAAAGCAATGGAGAAAAAGAAAGATAGAAGCATCTGAATGAAGTGTTCCAAAGAATAGCAACGAGAGATAAGAAAACCTTCCTCGCCAATCAATGCAAAGAAATAGAGGAAAACAATACAGTGGGAAAGACTAGAGATCTCTTCAAGAAAATTAGAGATACCAAGGGAACATTTCATGCAAAGATGGGCTCAATAAAGGACAGAAATGATACGGACCTAACAGAAGCAGATGTTAAGAAGAGGTGGCAAGAATACACAGAACTGTACAAAAAAGATCTTCACGACCCAGATAATGATGAGCACTCTCCTAGAGCCAGACATTCTGGAATGCGAAGTCAAGTGGGCTTTAGAAAGCATCACTACAAACAAAGCTGGTGGAAGTGATGGAATTCCACTTGAGCTATTTAAAATCCTAAAAGATGATGCTGTGAAAGTGCTGCACTTAGTTTGTCAGCAAATCTGGAAAACTCATCAGTGGCCACAGTAGCCTTTTCCACTGACTTGGAAAAGGTCAGTTTTCATTCCTATCCCAAAGAAAGGCAATGTCAAAGAATGCTCAAACTACCGCACAATTGCACTCACCTCACATGCTAGTGTTCTTGCCTGGAGAATCCCAGGGACAGCGGAGCCTGGTGGGCTGTTGTCTATGTGGTCGCAGAGTCAGATACGACTGAAGTGACTTAGCAGCGGCAGCACACGCTAGTAAAGTAATGCTCAAAATTCTCAAAGCCAGACTTCAGCAATACGTGAACCGTGAACTTCCAGATATTCAAACTGGATTTAGAAAAGGCAGAGGAACCAGAGATCAAATTGCCAACATCCACTGGATCATTGAAAAAAAAAGAAAGTTCCAGAAAAACATCTATTTCTACTTTATTGACTATGCCAAAGCCTTTGACTGTGTGGATCACAATAAACTGTGGAAAATTCTGAAAGAGATGGGGATACCAGACCACTTGACCTGCCTCTTGAGAAATCCGTATGCAGGTCAGGAAGCCACAGTTAGAAATGGACATGGAACAGACTGGTTCCAAATAGGAAAAGGAGTACAGCAAGGCTGTATATTTTCACTCTGCTTATTTAACTTATATGCAGAGTACATCATGAGAAACACTGGGCTGGAAGAAGCACAAGCTGGAATCAAGATTGCCATGAGAAATATCAATAATCTCAGATGTGCAGATGACACCACCCTTATGGCAGAAAGTGAAGAACTAAAGAGCCTCTTGATGAAAGGGAAAGAGGAGAGTGAAAAAGTATGCTCAAAGCTCAACATTCAGAAAACTAAGATCATGGCATCCTGTCCCATCACTTCGTGGCAAATAGATGGAGAAACAATGGAAACAGTGTGAGATTTTATTTTGGGGGGCTCCAAAATCACTGCAGATGGTGATTGCAGCCATGAAATTAAAAAGCGCTCACTCCTTGGAAGGAAAGTTATGACCAACCTAGATAGCATATTAAAAAGCAGGGACATTACTTTGTCAGCAAAGATCAATCTAGCCAAGGCTATGGTTTTTCCAGTAGTCATATATAGATGTGAGAGTTGGACTATAAAGAAAGCTGAGCGCCAAAGAATTGATGCCTTTGAACTGTGGTGTGGGAGAAGACTCTTGAGAGTCCCTTGGACTGCAAGGAGATCCAACTAGTCCATCCTAAAAGAGATCATTCCTGGGTGTTCATTGGAAGGTCTGATGTTGAAACTGAAACTCCAGTACTTTGGCTACCTGATGTGAAGAGCTGACTCATTGGGAAAGACCCTGATGTTGGGAAAGATTGAGGACGGGAAGAGAAGGGGACAACAGATGGTGAGATGGTTTGATGGCATCACTGACTCAATGGACATGAATTTGGGTGAACTTCAGGAGTTGGTGATGGACAGGGATGCCTGGCATGCTGCAGTTCATGGGGTCGCAAAGAGTCGGATGCAACTGAGAGACTGAATTGAACTGAACTGAACTGTCCTTGCAAAACAAGCCAGCCTCATCAATGCTGAAAATGCTATTTCACATAACCGTTTTCTTGTCAACCATTTAGCACATATTTTTTAAATTCTTCTATAGCTTCTTAATCTGCAGAACTTACGTCATCTTTAAGTTAACCTTTTTTTAACACTGTATCATCTTTTGAAATGTGTCAGCAAGGTAGCACTAGCCCAGAAATGTTTTTCTAGTCGTGGGTAACATGACTTTAAATTTCTTTGGCTCTCAACCTCACATCATTGCTGTCCACTATGCTCTTTTAATGGGTCATTATCTCATGAATGCATTATCTTAGCCACTTTATCATCATTTCCATAGCTTCATCACACACTCTAGTTTTATCTTAACACTTTCCAGAGTGGCTTCATGTGCAAAGCAGTGAATTTCTTTTTCCTATTTATGAATGTATCCTATTGCAGACTTATAAACATTGAAGTCACAGCCAATAGCACTATGACTCATGGCCAAGGGAAGCTTGTCCAGAACACAGATTTTTCTCCATAAGGCAGATCACAGTCTTCCTGTGCTTAACACTGTACAGCACTTCAGCACTACACTTAAAGGCCACTTTAAACAGTGAAATCACCAAAAAGCCAGAAAAATATGAAAAATATGATACATTAGACTTTAGACTGTGCTCCCCCCTCCCCCCCAAAAAAACCTTTTGTTGATAGTATGAGAATTTAAGCAAGAATTCGGGGCATCTAATCTCTAAACTCAGCTGGGAACATACATGAAAAGTAATTCAAATTTTTTGTCACTCTGTGCATGTCTAAAAACGATCACAAAACATTGCAAATATTGACTTAGGGGTTGCAAAAAATTTAGCAAGTAAGCAAGTAGGTGAATTCACAAGTATGGAATCCAGAAATAATGAGGATCAAGTATAGATGTAGATATAAATGTAGATATAAATATAGTTTTGTATCTCTGATAGAACTCTAATAACTGTTACAGCTTATATCATTAATTATTCTGGAAATGTCTAAAATCTATGGGGTATTTGTTACTGAATTCAGAATTGTATCTGATTAGCAGGTGTTGAACAAACATCAATAAATATTTGTATAATTAAACTCACAGGATTAGCTGTGTTTCATAAAACATCCTGACATAAAATGGAATGGAATGGAGGCAAGTTAACCAACACATAATTTCAGTGTCCTGCTCACTTGGGTGGGTCTCAAGCCAGCAAGAAGAGGGGAAGGTACCCACCGATCCAGACTGAATGTCAGCTATGCAGCATGTATTGCCTTAGGTGATAAGAGAAGAAAAAAGGAAAAAAAAAGTCTAAAATGGAAACAATATCATAGGACATTTCTAATCAACATAATTTAAAAATAAAGCAATGCCCATGGGCTGAAATGATAAAGTAGAGGCAAATGAACTACAATTTAGGAAGGAAGGAGATTCTGAGTTAAGGGGGAATTAAAGTGGGGGCAGGGTCATAAAGAATCTGAATCTCAGGGTCACTGTAAAAAAAAGCACAGTGACTTGCAACTCAGGGGAAAGATGCTTCTGAAGATAACAAAAACAAGTAAACAAAACAAACAAACAAAAAAACAGGCTATGATGGCTTGCCAGGAAAACATTTAAGCAGTTTCTCCACAGTATAGATCCATGTATAACAATAAATTGGACAATACAAAGTTGAGAACCAGAACTGCAGAATAAAAACTCTGCAGAAGAAAATGCCATCATGCTCATGCTCAGTCGCAGTTTGCCTGACTCCTTGCAAGCCCATGGACTGTAGCCCACCAGGCTCCTCTGTCCATGGGATTCTCCAGGCAAGAATACTGGAATGGGTTGCCATTCCCTTCTCCAGGGGATCTTCCTGACCCAAGGATTGAAG